>NC_142520.1:50857377-50949877 GCF_964205215.1 Stylophora pistillata | reverse complement strand
ATTAGGACTTAAATGTCTAAGCACGAGTAAGATTTTCTTGCAGAGCTGACACATTCGCACAAGTAAATTATACAAGGGTCTCAAGGAAAAGATGGCTTTTACGGCCAACGGTTTAAGTTTTGGCTATTTTAAGGCTAACGGTTAATATCATTCTATCTTTGTCACGTGAACATACTTTCTTTTAACGGTTAACTTTTTTTACGACTATCGGTTAAAATTTGTCAATTTTTTTGGCCGTTTTACGGCTATCGGTTAACCTCATTGAGACCATCTTATATTGTATGTATCTAAGGACCCATACATAAATGTTTGTTTTTAGGTCTGGGGATCAGCTAAAAGTTCAACCTTGCACACTTCCAGCAATTCCCCAACTGAGCTAACCAGGCGAGAGAAATGAACTGAGCTTCTTTTGTCTTTAAAATCAAGATTTTAACAGCCAAATTGAGAGTCAAGAAGCAACCTCGTTCCCTGGGCTTTTCCCTTTTTGAATATTTTGGCGGGCGCCTTTTCCCGCCCGCCAAAATATTCAAAAAGGGAAAAGCCCTGGGAACGAGGTTGAGTCAAGAGGCAAGTAATTAACACACGAGAAAACATCTTACCTCAGCAACTCTGGCCAGATAAGGTGTACTCATAAAGGTTGGTGTATTGTCATTGACGTCTTTAACATACAAGACAAAAAGTTTTCCAGTCTAGAAATGAAGAGAAGCAAGCAGGCAAAAAATTTTAATCCTTTCAATCAGCATGGCAAAAACTTTACAAATTCCTTAAGAAAGCTATGAACTACTTTTTCAAATGATGGTAATAGAACTCAGAGGCACGTAATTTTGTCTGAAATCATAATCGAACGGGCGCCAAAAGCGAGTTTCAGTGATTTGAAATCAACACGAAGTTCAATTACCTCTTTTTTGCATTAATTTTCAAATTACAAAATTCAGTCGCTCAAATACAGGATTTTTTAATATGTGCAAACTTCTAATTGATTCAGTATTGAGCTGGTTTTTAAAACTGAACGTTGCCGAAGTTGTCTTTCATTTTCCTCTATTTTGATTGGATTGTTTAAACAAGCCTCGGAATCTGATTAATTGTTGTCTTTTAGTAATTAACGCTCTTTGGTTGGCTGGGAAAAAGAGGTAGTCTGGAAAATCCTGAGTCCGGAATTCCGCCGGAATATTTCAACGTCTGTTTTATTAATTCAAAACGACTCGCATGATTTTCCGAAGAGTGTACGAGCTCCGAATATACTCCGATGATTAACATGAAGATTATTCGATGGTTTCCGAATTTACCCAGAGGGCCCTGAATTTTTGAAGGCTTGTTTTTTCAATTCTTCTTTTTTCTTTTTTCAAGATTTTTCCGAAGAGTGTACGAGCTCCGAATATATACTCCGATGATTAACCGAAAACTATCCGAGGGTCTCTGAAGTTACCCGGAGATCCTCGAGGAACGATCGAATCCCCGGCTTCATTTGCTTTTTATCGATTATTTTATTTCAACTTTTGTTTAATTTTAATTATTAACTTATCTATTTTTTAACGGCCGTGAAACTAAATAATAAACAGCAAATCATTCGTCAAATTATAGGTTAACACGGTCAGCGTCCCATTAATCGAGATCTCGATTATTCATTTAAAGGGTACAAAGAAAATATGATGCCTTAGTCAGTCTTCCATTTAAGCAATTTCAATTCCGGGAAAGCACTGCTTAACGAAAGCGATAAGCTCTTCCGTTAAAGACAGGCCTCCCTCGTTCCTCCTCAACAGGCCCTGCAGGTTTTCCAGCTTACCTTTCCGAAGAGCGTACGAGTTCCAAATATACTGGAAGATTAACCAAAGATTACCTAAAGGTTTTCGAAGTTACCCGAAGATCCCTGAATTTTTCAAGGCCAGTTTTGAATTTAAAACAACTCCGAAGATTTTCCGAGTGGTGTACGAGCTGTGCATATACTCCGAAGTTACTCGAGGATCCGGCCTGAAGAACAATCGAACCCCCATGAAAATGGTCGAACATCTATGAGGAATTAAGAAAACGCTGAAGAATCTATAATTATGTTAGTTACACGGAATTTTTGATGGTGAATTTTGTCTTAGCCAAGTGAAAAGTGCATGGATATTGGGTAAATTCAAATCAGTTTGTTTCCGGTTGGACAGTCAACCACTCCGATATCCCACTCCTTTTTCCTCGTCCGAAGAACAAAGAACGATCGAAAACGCAGGCCTTGTGAAGACTTGGGATGCAGTAAAATACGTTAGTGACGCCATCGTCTAAAAAGTGATCGCGAAATCATTTTTTTGAGTTAAAACTTGAATTAATAACTTGAATTTTGAATGAAAATATCAGATCCACAGCCACAGCATCAGAATTTTTCCCTGACCAGCAAGGTGTCTCACGTGGCCACAGCAATGGGAGGGGCTGGCCAAAATCATCCTTTTGGATACCCAGGGCCGTTACCACAGTCATTTACGACATCTATGTTTAG
This sequence comes from Stylophora pistillata, assembly GCF_964205215.1. NCBI lineage: Eukaryota > Metazoa > Cnidaria > Anthozoa > Scleractinia > Pocilloporidae > Stylophora > Stylophora pistillata. Next base: position 50,947,401 of record NC_142520.1, on the reverse strand, counting down.
CCAAAGGCTGTCGCCGGCGATGTCTTCTACGCAGCAGCATTCGTTTAGCGGTATGCGTCCACTCCAACCATCTGTACCCCAAGGTTTTCCTTTACCGCCGAAACCCATCATTCCTGAATCTTCAAATCCTTCTTTTAAATGAAGCTAAAAGGAAACATCTCAAAATGTAAGGGATGTGAAGTAAGCTTTCAAAAAGACTCTCAACCAGTTGATAGCATGGCAGTCATTGGACGTTTAGAGGTGGACAGGTATCCAAATCTGTACTTAGATGGCACAAAATATTGAAAGCTAGGAAGAGCACAAAGAAGATACTACCATATTAACATAGCATGTCTGTGTACACGTCGTCCCTGGTTCCATACAGTCCACTTGCAAGGTCTGTTGAGGAGAACTGAGGGAGGTCTGTCTCTATCTGAAGAGCTTATCGCTTTCGTTAAGCAGTGCTTTCCCGGAATTGAAATTGCGTAAATGGCAGACTGACTAAGGCTTCATAATTTCTTTGTACCCTTTTGATGAATAATCGAGATCTCGATTAATGGAACGCTGACCATCGTAACCTATAATTTGACGAATGATTTGCTGTTTATTATTTAGTTTCACGGCCGTTAAAAAATAGATAAGTTAATAATTAAAAATAAACAAAAGATGAAATCTAAAAATCGATAAAAAGCAAATGAAGCCGGGGGTTCGATTGTTCCTCGAGGATCTCCGGGTAACTTCAGACACCCTCGGATAGTTTTCGGTTAATCCTCGGAGTATATATTCGGAGCTCGTACACTCTTCGGAAAAATCTTGGAAAAAGAAGAATTGAAAAAACAAGCCTTCAAAAATTCAGGGCTCTCCGGGTAACTTCGGAAACCATCGAATAATCTTTGTGTCAATCATCGGAGTATATTCGGAGCTCGTACACTCCTCGGAAAATCATCGGAGTCGTTTTGAATTAAAAAAAAAAACAGACGTCGTAATAATCCGGCGGAACTCCGGATTCCTGGTTTTCCAGACTACCGGAAAAAGATGTAATTTAAAGCAAATATTTGTGCGATTCATGAATAAATCGCACCAATGAGAGTCCATCAGGTTGCAAGGATCACCAGGATTTCAAAATGGAGGGAATTATGGAGCGTAAGAAAGAATATTCTACCACTACAACAGCGTCGAATATATCTCAGACGTTTACCTTCCGTTTTTCTGGATCACATCCAGGACAAAGGTCGGCAGCGTAGATATTGAATAGATATTTAACTTCTAGCTATAAAATACAAACAAAGAAATTAACCAAAAAAAGACTCTCTACAACCTTTCGACTCAAAATATACCATCGTTCTTAATCCAAATTAAGATAAGTATGAATATTTATATAAATTTGCTAACCTCTCTGTCTAGTGGATTTTTGAGAGTCAAGTTTCCAGTGTTGTCAATCTCGAGTAGGTTCTGAACTGCTGAATCCAGTGAGAACCGTATAGGGTCCTTATCCCTGTCCGAAGCTTTGATGTACACCAGAGATGAACCTTGAAAAAACAAAAAAATAAGAATGGTTCCAAGGCGCTGAGAAGTTTATGTAACAAAAGTTTATGTAATGTCACGGGAATTTTGCTTCGCTCGCACAAAATATCACTCACTTAATAGATGGCTGGTTAGAGAATAAGCAAGGAAGCGAATAAGGGAATGATAAATGAGTGAAAAGTTAAATGAAAAAGTAACTAAATCAATCTACTCACCTACAGTTGTATTTTCAGGGACCTCAATTACCAGCGGCTGCTCGTCAAATGTAGGTTTTCGATTTCCAGCTAAGGAGAAAATACTTTCTCAGTGATTGAATTGCTGATGTAGTCACGCTCGGTTCACAGTTGAAAAATCCAGTTTCGATAAAGTGCGATGGCATATAATTAGCATGTCGCTATTTCAAGAGTCACACCGCGATGCGAAAGAGTTGTGCCGCAATTACTGTTACAAGGCGGGCTTCACATTCAAAGCTGACCAATGAGATAACAGAAATTATAGTAATGATTCCATGTAAATTCTTTTTCATCATATCTTGCTTCAGGCTCGATTACCAGCCGCTCTTCGGGAGCCGGAGCCCGCGCTTCCTCCTCCTCTTCGGGGAGGAACGAAAAAGACCAAACCCGAGAGAGCGGTGAAAATCGAGCCTAATCTTGTTTCGACCCCATAAGCACTAATTGTTACAATAATCTTCGGTTGCAATCATTGTATTTCATTGCAATCATTGCATTGCTATAAAAGTTTTACAGAAATTTTTTTAGATTTTTTTTGTGGGTCACCCTGAAACAATGATGAGATTGTAAGATTAGAAATGTGCAAGTTTCAAAAGCTCTCATGTTGGTCCCGCAGTCAAATTTTTCCAAGATCACAGCGTACCAAGATATGCGATGTTCCACGCATTTATGTCAATGAAAAGAAACTGTGTAAACACGTAAATAGAACACATTTGCAGTGACGAGTTCAACATGTTCGACAAAAAGATGAAATCACGGAGCCAGACAAGCTAGTCTCGTACCCAGACCTCCCACGGCTAAGCGGTTTCTCAGTTATGGTTGCACGGTAGGATCTGGGCACGAGAATACAGACAGCTTATAGTTCTAGTTTGGAGCCCTTAACTTTACGATGCCTTTATGGGTAATTCAAAGTCGGCAATTAATGTAGGAGACAAGTCATTATCTATCGTATAGGGATGGGTGGGGGTTCCAAGGAATTTTTTTCGGGGGGGAAATCAGTCGACGCTAACAGAGCATAAAAGGGTAACTATCAGAAATTGATTGCCAAGTGCCAATGGGCAGATAAGGGGGGAGGGTCATCAGAATTTTGCGAAGCCTAAGGGGGATCTGGTAAAATTTATCGTGACACAACCTAAATCCTTCGACCACCCCATTCCCCCACTCCCCTCCCTTCCAGTGATGTATTATGACCAGTCCCTACAGAATACGGTTTTTGAAAATTTTTGTTTTGAATTGTTTATTTGTTTTATATCCGAAGTCCTGTCAGAAATGGTCCTTAAATTCGTGTTAACAAGTCTTATGATTACTGAAGCAAAATAAACAGCAGTATTCCCTATAAAGGGTGAAAGTTTCTAAAGAAACTGTGGTGCAGCGTAAGTTGAAATAGTCCATTTTACAGCTGCATGCTTGGTTGCCAAGCTTTTGAATAGGAGTGAGGCTAAGGGTGACCTTGTTATGATACAGACATTGCTGCTTTTCAAATGTAAATTACTTTGTTATTATGCTAACTAGATACTGGTCTCTATCACAACTAGGTCACCTTCAGCCTCACTCCAAATCAAAGGCTTGGCAACTAAGTACACAACTGTAAAATGGCCTATTGTAAACTGGCCACCGTAACGAGTTAAAAAGCTGACCTTTCGAGCGTCAGCCCCTCGTCAGAGCAAATTCTATACTAATCTTCATCTTAAGCAATTTAAAAATGAAAAGCAAATATTATTCTGTATTTCATAAAATCAGTTCAACTTCTGTTTGGTTGCGGAAGTCCAATATCACGCCATATGAACACCACCATGTGCTCGGTATTGTGAATGTAATAACAAACGGAAGAGAAATTGCCTTGGGCCACGCGACCATATCAGTAAATCTTGATCCCGGCTTAGTTACCATATGTCGGATAAAAACTTCTGTTTTTTGTTCGCTTTTGATCTTATTTCAGCCTTGAAAGCATACCCTGTTTAACCGAGTTGTGTTCAGTAGGAAGTTGTGCAAAATTATATAAAAGTCAACGGTTTTCGCCAACTGAAGTCACGGTTTTGAAAGGAATAACAAAATACTGCAATAAAGAGTATATTTACTTGGAATTTACGCTCTAAATAATCGAGGTAGCCATCTTGAAAAAACCCATAAACGTTTCAACGGTATTTTCTTTTCAATATCAAATTATGGAGTACTTTTTATGCCCAAAACACTTTGGACGTGCTTATTAAAATTAACTGTGTCAGCCTTACTGTTTAGTAATCATCAGGCATAGCGAATAGCGTCTGTGGAATATTTAAATATTTGTTGTATATTTTTCAAAGCGCACTTTCTTATGTTAATATACATGAACTTTTTCTTAACGCAAGATCAGTGACTTTGGTTATATCTGTTTCGTGAAGAGTGAGAGTTGGAATTGAAAAAATTATCTTTCACTTTAAAAAGCAGTTTTCGCGACACCTTTGTAAGCTCCAAGGCGAAACAACTCGCCTGAAAATGTCACCGACGGCTAGAACATTTGGTTTATTGAAACGGTTGGGCGGTGTTCATCTTTGCCCGCTTATGATTTAGTTTGGAGTCATGGATAACAACAGACTCTAGCTGGCTTACAAAAACTGTGTTCTCTGGTCCTTCTTGCTCAAAACAATGCTCAAAGTGATTAATTCTGGTTGGTCCGAAAATTAAATTTATTATGCGCATCTGGTAAATGATATCGTTTTGTTCAAAGGATACCTACCTTGGCAGGAACACTTCTGAAAATCTCTCACGTACACCAAGAAAATTCCGAAAATAATATTTTTCAAACGGTCCATACTTTCTTTCGTCTGCCAGTGGTCAGCTGTTTAACAGACTTCTCTTCCCGAGACATGAAGTCTGCATAGCGCTTTATCCACGACTAGCCTACAAATAGAATTTGAATTTAAAAATATTTATATATTAGTCGAAGCAGCATCTAAAAAAACTTCCACCTGCACAGTTACTCGCCTTGAAGAAAACGCTTACCAGTTTCATTTTTCTTATTTGTATTTTGGCGAGCTTTGCGTGCATCCGTCGAAAGTTTTGGCGGTCGAAAATGTCAGGTCACTATTTCGCTCATGGCTACCCAACGATGAACTTTTTAGCGCTGCCAAAATTTACATAAACTTTATATTTCCATGAATCTATGTGATCGCAGCTTACATTAATACCACTGCATGTCTCGCAACTACAGTGTTCGAAAATTTCTCGTCGATCAAATAAGTTGTAATAATGATATATAAGATCGATATAAACTCTGGAATATCTCTTATTTGAACTTCAATTCAGGTCTGTTTTGAATTCGTTAACAGCAGCTTTCGACTATATTTTCAGCTCTTCTTTCAACAATGACGTCATCTCCATGCCTACCGTATTATCACAAATAATTCATCATACAACGCGAACGTTTTCTTTGTCTAAGTAGTAGATGTTGTGGAAACATTAACAGAGGGTCGTGCAATGGTATTGGCGGGATCTCTCCCCTTATCATAACAAATTGGAATACTTCTAAGGATAAGAAACTTAAGGCTGACAGCCTTGAATTTGTAAATCTCAAGTTAAGCAGTTTTCAGTTTCAAACGCCATCGTTTCACGATTTGGCTGAGATGTAAATAGAGAGGTACTTGTATGTAACCTGTAATTATATTCAGCCTGCAATTTCGCTAACGAGCCCGGTTCAGTCAATTAAATAAGCGAAGCACGGCCTTTGCCATAAGATTTTCGGAACAATTAGCGACTAGTAATCGACGAAATTGTAAAATTGAAATTAAACCATCTTGGTCACATGGAGCAAGACCAGATAGAAATCCATCGTAATTCAAAATGATGGAGATCTGTCGGCCGCAAATTAAAACATGTGTTTCAGTGTATCTCATTGAATCAAACTTTTTAGCCTGCTCTAAAACTTACGTTCATAAGTGTCATAAAATTCAGTTGATGTATGGTTTCTGGTCCGATTCCAATAGAGAGTGAACCGTTCAAATACCGTTTTAAGAAGCAGCTCTTGAAAGTGACTGTATCGTGGGCGCTTTGTGCTAATACCAGCAGAAACTTGCCTTAAAGTTATGAATTTTTCATCAGTGGTAATATCCATAAATACACACAGCAACAATCAATGTATTTGCAACAACCAATGTATTGTCATTGCGCAAGGAGATGATAGCCTCTAACATGGTGTGAAACTATGAACATTATCTTTGCAAACCCAAACAAACCATACAGCCACAGATTTAAAGGCTGGGTAACAGAAGATTGGAACAAGTCTTAGTTTTACTTTCTTCGTGGCCACAGACTTCAGTTGCGGTTGAAACTCCGTTTGCTGTTCAGCGCTGGTATTACCTTGTGAGATTCCATTTCTGATCCTTAGCCTAAATTTTATACGATATTATGTTTTCGTCTCAGTATATGTGATTGGAGGCCCAAATTCAGGTTTTATATTTAACAATTATTTGCCGAAGGCGAGGTGAATATCGTCGAATAATCCCCGAGACGAAGTCGAGGGGATTATTCGACAATATTCACCGAACCTGAGGCGAATAATTGTTTTAGCATAATTTCAGAGCTGAACAACAGAGAAATTTCTAAAATCATAACATTTTAGTAACATTTATTAACATTTTAGTTTAACATTTTATATAAACCGCGCGGAGCGGTTTATATAACGTCATACAAGGAACCGCTCGACCAATCAGATTGCTGGAAACTCTTTGTTCAGCTCTGAAATTATACTAAATATATATATAACTAACTGCAGACAGTGCTACATATATATAACCTTCTACTAGTCGGAAAGTGGTTCAACTCAATCTAGATTGACCTACACCAGAAAATATGTTCAAATTCTTTGCAGGTTTATAAAAGAGGAAAAATTCATTCCCATGCCGCTCGCATTCTAGCGATACTTGTTATTGTTTCAGAGATCTTTAGTAGGAAACTTAAAGAAAACCAATTAGTGACTGAGGAGGATTTTCCTTTATTAATGTTCATAAAGAATTAGCTCTTCTTTTGTCTGAGGACGACAAAATAGCATATTGGAATCACTTGATAACAGTCAAGTGAACTTTATGATCATTAACACACTTCAGAATTTCTTATGACAGCAATTTATTGACAGCCTATCCTTGGCAAGGAAAATGGCGAAAAAAAAGAAAATTTGTACCTTACGAGTCTCCCTAGACCTTTCCAAAAACTGATATGTCAGTTCAGGTGAGCAGGAGGCTTGGCTTGTGTGAAATTTGTCAATGTAAACTTGAATCCTTAGTTTTTGGATAGTTATAAATGGTATGGTAGAGACTCTGTTCAAAATTCATCGAGACTTCTGCTTAATAATAGTTTTCAAGTGGAAATAACAGGGCTCCTGGTGTTTTGTAACATGTAATGACCATGTTGAGTCCCACTGATACAGAGAAAAAAAATGATACGAAGAGAAAGTTTATCGATCGCTTTTTCTTTAAATTTTTCCAGAAAGCTCAAAATTGCCGACGCGTAATGGAAAATTATATGGAACAATTCTTTTTAACATGCACTTCTCCAATTTACCATCATAGGCAAATTATAATAGACTTAACGAGCTCCAGCTGAAACATGAAAATAGTAACTGTAATAACGGCATTAATTATAAAAGTAGAAAGAAAACGCTTGCTCACCAATTCCTCATAAATAATTCCGTATGCCCTTGTCATATCAACATAGACCAGCCACTATCACCATTTGAAAGTGAAAAATATTTTTCAGATGACTGAGCAAGAGCGTGACGTGTTGAATTCAGGGTTCAGAGCTTAAAAGAACAGTCACTTTTGATCGTTGATCCTGATTGACAGTACAAAGTCTCGAAATTCAATGGTTACTCATTTCACCCGGTGAATAAAAAACTCAAGACGGATTCATCTTTCAACGGTGAGTCACCGTGGTTTGAGCTATAGAATGTAACCATGGCGTCTTAACTTGAAAATCGAGTTTCTTTGAGAGTTCTTGACGCCCCATTTTATTCAAAAAGTGCGTACTGAACACACTAACGATAGATTTAAGATGCTTGGAGTATTAATTAAGTCACATAATCATAAAAATTACAATTTCCTTGGTTGTGATTGGTTTTAAAAAAGCTCCTATATTCCATTAATTAACTTGTCAAGTAAGTTTGTCATCTGACGGTCTGTTGTCGTAAAGTAAGCCAATCATATTCAAAGTCGTGGTGTATATCAACCAATCACATTCAAAGTTGAAGTTCAAATCAACCAATGAAAACCTTCTTTGTCAGTGTTTAACACAAATTTTCCCTTTATTTCATTTCATTCTATTCTTGAAAATTGTGATTTTTATGATAGATTGGTACATCAACCAATCACATTCAAAGTTGAAGTTCAAATTAACCAATCAAAACCCTCTTTGTCAGTCTTTTAACACAAATTTTCCCTCTTAGTCATTTAATTTGGTCTGTATTCATACTTGTGATGACTCGACTTGGACTCCATTCAGTCCTATGATTACTACTAAGCTGTAAATATACAACCAAGGTAATTTTGGTTTTATCAACTGGGTCGGTGATGTAGATTGGCCGCCGTAAAGAGTTTCAAAGCTGACGTTTCGAGCGTTAGCCCTTCGTCAGAGCGAATGAATGGTTCTTACTTATGCACTGTTTATAAACAAACGGGAGTGTTTTATCGGGTTATAAAACCACTGGGCGAAGCCGAGTGGATTTTTAATACGACAAAACACGACCCGCGAGTTTATTGAATGGCTTAAAAAGCGCAAGTCTCTAGGGAATATGCGAACTTGTTCGTTTAGCGTACTTGTGCGATAATTTTTGGTTTATAGCGTACTAGCGTCAGTGATAATTTTAATTTCGAGTTGCACAAATGAATTTGAAGACGCTAGCACGTGCTACCTGGGAATTATTGTGAGAATTAATATGCATTATGTAGTTTTGGGATTGTAGTAAACAATTCATGACACACCAAAAATCCCTTGGCCTCGAACCGAACGTTTCGTGAACCAAAAAGCGAAGAAGAAGAAAGCGAAGTATTGGAAAATGCTATCCTAAAGTCGACCTGTTCGGTAAATAAATGGGAGTAAATATAAGTAAATTCGATAAATATAAGGGGAGTGGCAGGCGGGAAGAACAAATAAGAAAGCGGATTTGCCGTGGAAACTTCTCAAATTCAAGATTTGGAAACAAACATTTGCCACATGACGGCAGAGTAGGCTAAAGATATTGACCAACCGTGTACCTGGTCAGTGTTTATAGACTGTTCCTGCCATAGAACTCATTCGCACTGACTTAAAACTTTGTAATATTTATTTATTTTTTATTCTGTAGGGAGTTTCCTTGCATGGGTACTCACGTCCCGTTCGTTACTCCCTTTTGGCAATTTTTTTTGTACGTGTAACTTCTCGTTTATTACTTTTGTAACTCAGTAGAATGCCAATAAAATTATTAAAAAAAAAAAAAAAAAAAAAAAAAAAAAAGTCTTGTCCGGACAAAGTTCGTCATGGGCGTATGCAAAGACACAGGAGAAACTTACCCTCCACGAACGCTTCATAGTATTCATTCTGGTACACAGCGTTATTTAGAGAATTGTAATGAAGTAAATGCAGTCAAATTTATAGGCAAGATGGATAACAGGTACGCAATTTGTTCGAATTGGGTTTTAAAAGTTTACTCTAATTAAACGTTCTAAATTTGTTCACTTTCTTCTGTTCCTTTCAGGTGTTTTGTTTGTAATTCCCGCTTATTCAGCTGGTTATTACACTATTACGGAAAATATACATCAATGAAGCAAAAATACATTCAGCTCCGCTCTCCCCTGGCGCGCACTGAAATCAAATGCCGCCCCCAGGCTTTTAAGTTTGACAGTGTTTTACCTAGTTCTTATTAACCGAGCAGAAGGTCTGTATGGGAGAATCTTGACCGAGGTCGCCAGTACAGATTGAACGCAGTGAGGTCTGTACCAGCGACCGAGGTCAAGATTCTCGGTTCTGTCCTCGTGTACCGGTTCACAAGAGCCGTTACAAAAGACCGAACAATACACAACAGCTAACCAATAACTCCTAAACAAAGAAAGAACAATGGTAATTCCCTTGTGAAGCTGCACACCAGGACAGAACCAGATTCTCCCATGTACAGACCGACCTAGCTCGGTTAATAAGATGTTTATTATATGGCTGTGTCTTGTATGCCAATTTTTTATATTCTTTGTACCTTTTTTTTCTAGACCGGTCTAAAAAAGTTATAATCAGTACCCGAACAGTTGTGCTATAACAGTTTTTCCTCTTTTGTTTGTTGAAGAGTTTCGATCATGATCCAGTCGGTCATATTAACTTCATATTTGGTGAACCGTTTTAAAAAAAGCAACAGATGTTATTTTACTTTGAAAAGAAAAAACTATGTGCCTTTGAAATTTTTCGTGCGATACAGTAAACACAACTTACAAATATAATTCATGATATTCAATATATATAGTTTACGTCATAGAAAGGGGTTTTATTTACGAGTTGTTTGTGTCAAAAACCCGAACGAGCGAGGTACGAGCGAGTGAGGGCTTTTGACACAAACAACTACTGAATAAAACCCAGTACAAAGCACTTTCTATGTCGGGAGCTGTTTATTGCACATAACACAATAAAATTTATGTATGTATGTATGTATGTATTTTCATTGAAATATTTTTCTGAACGTAAATTAGAGACAAAAACTCACTAACAACGCAAATTCAATGGCAATGGAAAATATTGCAGTACATGTATTTCAAGGGAATAAAGTGCTGTACGGAAAACTGCACTTACAAAAGTTTTTTTTTTCTTTAAATCTAAATACGATATCAATAAAGCAGTTCAGCAAAGGCCAAATTTTGAAAGCACTTTTAAATTGAGACTACGAGCATGCGAGCAGTTGCAAAAATTTTGCGAGCACGAGCAAGCGTGCGCCCGTGTAAATATTTCGAGCAATTCGATTGGTTATACTTCGACACGTGAAAGAGCTGTACGCCATTCTGATTGGCTGTATAGGCTTTTTCCGCATGTGAAAATAAAGCGTCTAGATTTCTACAAATGAGCTTTATGGAATAAAATTCTCGTGTTTTGTGTAATAAATAGCTAGGTGAAGCACTCAATACATTGATTCTGTGACTGAACGGCTTATTCCAATCGTGTAGCTCACGATAGACTTCCCAAATGTATCGACTTTTCAGCAGACACAAGTCTTTCAGAGTACACTGAAAATATTGTTTTTGTACTGAAAGCTGACATTTCCATGTGACCCTTTACGTACCAAGGTTAAAAGATTTGAAATGAGTCTGCATGATGTCGTCATAATTTCCATATCAAAATGGTAGATAACCATGCCGAAAATATCATCTTAACTGAAACTATCAACCTCGCAGGCGACTTTAAATTGAACTAATGGCCAACTTTTACTTATCTTAGATTATAGTTTGCGAACGCTAAAACTAACTAATAACAACATTTTTATCTTCGTCGTTTGAATATTGGCACGTATTTACCAGCAGGTGAAGAAACATCATGAATAAGTAAAAATATCAAAATTTATTTCAAGTCAATATTTTGCTTGCCAGGCCAATGTCTCTCACTAATTTGTAGGTTTGGAGTTAGGTGTAAATGGAATTGCTCCTCCTATGCCTTGCGTGTTCCAGAATTGTCTTATAGTTAAATTTTTTCCTATTCCTACACTTATCGATGGTGTTATTGTTTCGACACTTTGCATCTAACGAGATTCAATTATCGTGCAAATTTGTCGTAAGTGGGAGGGAAGATTCCTCGCACGATATGTGCCTTGACAATGATCCATAGCATGATGACTGCTTTCGTATTATGCAAAATAACTATTTAGTTTTTGTCAGTTTTTTTTCTTTTTTTCGTCGCGACTCGTATTCTTATCATTGGTATTGTCTTGCCCACATCTAAACATTTCTACGATAGCCTTTTTACTTAAAAATAAAGGGCTATCGTTTAATTAACAGTCAAGTCTAATTTTATGCATATCCTTGCCTTAAGCACGTGGCAGGCTAGGTTAGAGAAATGTAAATCGCACTGTTGTGATACAAATAAAAGCACAGAAGTGATTCAAAATATCCAGTTTGTTCAGGTTCTTGTTCAGAGCTCAAGATACACTTGCCTGTGGGTAATAATAACAGAACTAGACCGGTCGTACTGCTGTAAGTTTCAAAACAGTAACTTGAAAAGACACCTACATGCGAAAAAACAAAAGACTAATGCCCCGCTGTTTGATCTCTTTTCTACCCTTCATATTCGCCGCCTTTCGCCTTTTTATCCTGCAGCGAGGAAGTACTTTTATCACGTCGTGGGTGTAACCGCTATCATTGCAAATAGCGACAACTCTTAATCATGTTTCTTTTTTTTTTTCTTTTATCTATCATAAAAGATCATTGAGATATCTTCAAGTAGATTTGTGAAAATGACATCAAAATCACAAGCTAGGCGGAAAATCGTAATTCACAGAGCAATCGGAAGCAACTCTTTTTTTTTTTTTTTTTCCAGAGTGTCTCCGATCCTTGAGTTTCCTGATGTTGCTTCGGCGACCTGCTGGCCTTAAACGAATTTAGCATATGAATTACTAAGCCATCCCTCGAGCCACAATATATGTTTTTGCAGTTAAGCTTTTTTAATTCGAAGTTGCTTCCTTTTAACATTTAAGCCCTCAGTGAGACATATGCACCTGAGGTTACGCATGAAGTCCTTCCATTGACAAATCTTTTTACAAGCTTGTCTTTGAGTGTCCCCTCAGTCCGAATAAAATAAATAAATAAATAAATAAATGATAAAAAAGAAAGAATTGACGCAATTCTAGCTTTTGGAAGAAGTAGAAGACTTATTTCGCTCGGTTCTCGCTAATTTGTCCTTCTTAGAAACACCCGCCAGGGAAATTGTTTAGAATATTCTTTGCAAAATTGGCCCGCAAGTTTTCCGTATAAGAATAATTGACAAGTTTTCATTGTTCATGTAAAACTGCGTCAATCAAGTAAATTTTCTCGGTATATATTTAATGAAACACAATTTCTAATACTTTCTAATTCATCATCATGGAGACAATTTCAGTTTGTGTCGACAACAGAATGGTATGAGGGGAAAGTTTGGAATAAGATGGAAACACTTCGCAAAACTTAATATTTTCATTTAGCTTCCCTAATTTCAAACACTCTTCCTGAAGGCAAAGCTAATTTCGTTCCCATGAATTAAGTTAAGGTGCTAAATAATGTATCGCGTAATGTTTAAAAGACTCAGGTACTATTTTGCCTTTCTATAACCACTTTTGGTCGTCAAATATTTCGTACTCTATCAGTATGTTCCTGCCTCAAAGCACCAATCAAGTTTTTGCATTCTTCCCTAAAACTTGCGTTCATGCATCCAAAAATGATAGGATTCGCTATGCTGCTCAAACCTACGAAATAAGTGGCAAGAAAATAGATTTGTCTTGGTAAACGATATCCTTCGAAGGCTGTGTCAATAGACGTGATGGTATAAAGTGGCGTCCAGCACACGAAAAACCCTAAAACTATTGCAAATAATGTTTTTGTGATGACAATTTCATCGGATGATAGCTTGTTCGTAGCGTTTGCCGCGGCGGACGTCTCCATGTTGTTTTGGAGGCGTTTAGTGTGGCGTTTTACGGTGCGATAAATGCGAATGTAACAGAATGTGACCACAACCATGGGTAACACAGTGAAGAAAATGATCCTATATAGGGCCTGTTTTTCGCGCGTGTTCGCAATTGTGTAAAAACAAATCATCATTCCTGGATGGAAAGCGAATTCGTGTCCGCGAAGAAGGTACGGCAAAGGGGCGGTTAGGGCACAAAGGGTAACGACAACGATCGATAATAAAATGTACTTCTTGTCGTTAAAAATCGTCGCGTAAATTTTAAGATGAAGAACTCTTGTGTAACGGTTGATAGCGGCAAGAGGAAATAAAAGTTGAGCAGTGTAGGCCAACACGGCACACCAATAACCTTGAAACTGGCATGCAAACCAATTCAATGTCCAACCCCCGTTGACGGAAACATCGCAGAGAAAAGGCATCACCAGAATAGCCATGAGAAGGTCTGTGGCTGCTAAAGCTAGCACGTAGATATTGGTGATTCGACGAAGGCGTTCGTTGTTGTAAACGGCCCAACACAGGATCGTGTTAAGGAACAACGCAAGAATATTCAAAACAACGCAAAAAGTTGTTTCCACCGCCGCTGTAGATTTTGATCGATTGGAAAGCTGCGAAGCCAGGACTTCAGTGTCGAGGGAATTCATAGACAAATTAATCGACATTTTGAAGAAACGCCGGCGATAAGGTGTCTCGAATAATTAACCTCTTGGTAAGGCAGAACGAAATGTTGATTGCTTTGAAAATCACGCAAATACCAAGTATAATTTTCATTCCTTCTATCGAAGATTTTAAATTCAAATGAAGATGAATATTAATAAAAATGTTGGCCAACAGCTATTCTAATTGCAATCTATTCACAAATAAAACACTTTGGAAGGATAGAGTAAAGATCAGCGATAATGAAGCTTTAACGGCTAGCAAATTAGTTGTCAAAGTTTAAACCCCAACTCCATCTATATCTCAGCTTCATAATTGAATTCTAGAAGCAAAGTACGTCTTTCAAGGCTTTTTTCTGTTATATCGAGGACGAACTGGAAGAAATTTTCAAGTATAAAGCATTCATTGTGGACCGAAGACTTATCACAGGAAACACATTTTCGAAGTCAAAGGGGATTCGATTGGTTTATGGCAAAGTTAAATATTGTTTTATAAATCCCGGTGAGATGAAATTTAATTTCAGGCAAATGGTACCAAAACTGCACAGCAAGAACACTTTCTCAATAGGAACCCAGCAGACAAAGCAGTATACTCATTGTATGCTTGTTGCTTGAAAATTTCTGACAAAAACTGCAAAATAATGTAAGAAAGAGCTTGTCTTGCACTGTACGGCGAAGTTCAACGAGAAAAAGAAACATTTTAAACTTGTTTTAATTTGCATATCTGACCTGTTATTTATGTGTAAAGAGTATCTAAATTTAGCGCAATTTTAACAGTCTTGCATTGTTATCCTTATTGTTATTATTACATCATAACCATGTGACCCCGTATGAGAGACACGGGCGGTGCCACAAGTAGTGCCGGGAAAAGGAGAACGGATTAGCCGTTACGAACCTGCGCGGAGATAAAGGATGAAAAGAGGCAACAAAAAAAGGAAAAATAATGAAAAAATGATGGTCATTAACAAAAGGCTCAGTAACTGAGTTAGGTAGGGCCGGACGGAACGTACTTCATAGGTTTCTACACCGATTTTGTACAAAGCTTGCGCGCTAACGTTGTTAATTCGCCTCCGTTTCCTGTGTTGGGCAACATCACTGCTCAGCGCGTGATTAGGCGGCACTCAGAGGCAAATTCGAAAAATTCCACAGTTCTCTTTGACAGGCAGGCTCAGACTTAGTAAGGTTACATTATTGTCTTGCAAAGTGACGAGTTCGAAGCATAACCTGCGCGGGTTTCTGTTATCATGATGGATAACAGACTCTGAGAAAAATCTGCCTCAAAGCAAGTACCATCAAACTGAACCATTCTGATATTTTCGAAGTGACCCGCAAACGCCGAAGAAGTTAATCGTTATTCATTAGACAAACAAGTTAGAGTTATGAATTCGCTGGTAAAGTTCTTTCTGTCGATTTATTATAACTGATAAATTCTTTGTTGAGGTTGAGAAATAATTGTCGGAAGTGTAAGCCGTGAAGGTCATTCTCAGTCATTCCTAATGCTTACCTGTCTACAATCAGTTAAAAGGACGATTATTGCCGCATAATAAGCAACGAGCTTCTACTCAAAAACGAACACGGTTACCTACCTTCATGTGAATTCCAGTATAATTCAGTAACTGCCAACAGGTAAAGTTTGCCGGACTGTTTTAGTTGTGGCTAACGTACTTCTACGATGTACGTCCTTTGTCCTCCAACCTCGCAATCAAAGTACATGGCTTTTGTTTACGAAAACGTCCGAGGAAAAAGTCAAACACTAAAATTAGACTTTTTCTTCGATAAACAATTTCCGGATAAAAATACATTTACATATATAAGTTGCTTAAGATTGACAGATCCAGGATGTTCCCGAGTAATTTCAGACCTCACGTGATTTTCTAGGAGCATCATAAGCGCATCACAAGGGAAGATTTGTACAGTATACTATGCATACACACGTCATGCTCCTCTGTGTCCGTTAAGTCATTTGATATTTACCTCCACTTCGGCGGTAAACACTTACACCATAAGGTATTTCCGAAGCATATAAAAAAGGGACTACTGCTTAAAAGCGAGTATTATTGCATAATTTGAGTTCTTTTTATTGCATAGAGCCGCAAAATTCAGCTTAATCAGAACTCAGAGTATTTTCTATTTCAATGGCATGACGGGCTAACTCCTTTGTGGGAAAGAACAAAGATCGTATGCTTGGAGTCTTTCACACATTTGTGAATTCTAACTTTGGCAGTTAAACTGTTTCTGCCGAGGATATACTTCTCGATTAGGCCCTTTGTCGATACGGAACGATATCGTTTGAAACTGACGAGAACGAATGAAACTGGCGGGAAAAAAAGCATTTGTCGCATCGACAAAAGCGCAAATACTTAAAAATTGCAATACCTTGGAACAATTAATTGATCTTAGCACGTTTATGTTAAATTGAACACTGTGAGGGGTTCCACTGGTGTTTCCAACTTACAGTCTATTAATACATGTCAGTGGTAAGGCACTCAGCGACTAAACCGCTGACACGGAGCTGAAAAGAAAGTGTGCTGACTTCTAATTCATGCAACGCACCTTTATTAACCACCTGTTATCCCGAGTACGAGCATTATCATGAAAACAGTGAACCAGACCACTGGTGTTAAAATAGTTGTTTTTTATTTCAGTTTACAACTGCAACGAAATGATTAAATAATATATATAGAAAAGCAAGAGACATATCAAGTATTAAAAGAAGTCTATCTAGTTCAAATCGACAAATACCACAAAATAAAAGAAGGCAACAGAATCCAGCGATCCAAGGGTGGGTAACTTTACATGGAGTAGAGCGAAATTTCGCTGTTATTTCGGGATCAGAGTGGTTTTTTAGTCGGTATCTGTCAAACCAGGCTAAATCACAAACTCAATTCTATCAGGCCGATCGCGGTCATCCTAATTATCGAAGCAGCAAGACACCGTTTATCTTTATTTAATCTTCCTGATCGCGAAGTAACTTATTTGAGAAAATCGGGGAGAAAATTTAGAAACCAGACTATTTAGTTATCTTTCTTCTCGTGCAGGGTATCATTCACCTCGCTATATTAAGACCCGTCCACAATACTGGCTTAATTTTCTAGCCCCAAGGACGTATCTACGGGAGTGGTTCCCAGAGATCCCCTTCCCCACCGTACCCTACCCCTCTCGTCTCTTTCTCCTGATACCCCTGGTTTGACTTGTACACATATTCTATGAACTGACGTCGGTGAAAATGCCGTCCTGCGACTTATATACTGAATTTCAAATGAAAAGTACACTAAAGAGGACTCTTTTCTTTCACTTTTCAGGCTGTAGATTATAACCATGTGCCCTGACACAACAGCCGATTACGGCCTTATCGGCTGTTGCTGTAAACACGCGACAAAGGTTCTCTGGCACCACGTGTGAACGCATCCTCGGAGACCCAGGGGCTGAGTCGATTTCAAGTTTGGGCATGAAGAGCCCCTGGGGACATTGTCTTACAAGACTAGTTCCAAACGGTCGCAGTCGTTCTGCCATCTGATTGGTGCCAGAAAATCTTTGTTTTTCTGCCCAATCAGAGTGAAGTGTGCTTTAGAGTCCTTTCGTGTGTTTTAACACGGACATATACTAGTAGCTCAGTTGCTCACTATGTTTGTTTGGACCGTGCGACTGAGATTTGCTTAAGGTGAAAAGTTTCAGTCTTAGCACCCAATGTAAGAGAAATCGATCAGATTGTCCGCGAAAATCCTACCGGAAATTGTACTGAATACTTTCGCAGGTATCACTAGAGAACGTGTTTTAAAGTTTGCGAGGTTTGTATACGACACGATGGTTGCAGTCATTGATATGTCGCTTTAAACGTCAAACGAGGTTGAAGCTTAAATCTTTTTAGAATTTTTTGCATAATTTGCTGTGACTGAAACTTTGCCAATCCCGTGAAGTTATTTCGTCGCACGGGCCACGCAAGTATGTAGAGCAACTGGCGCTTTCGCCCACGTAGCTTTCTACTTTCTGTGCGCGCCAAAATCTAATCTTAGTAGTAAAGTCGTTGACAATACGGCCAAGGTTGAAGAGAACGTGAAGTTCGTGGACGACCTCCAGCAAGTCCTAAGAGAAAGCTTAGCTGTGTTTCCGGTTAGCTAATTAAAATCTGAACAAAAACTGTTTAACGAGAACATCGTGAGAAGGAGAGATGTTTTCGGGCAGTTACCGAAGGGGTTTGGAAGGAGTTTAATCTTTCAATTGCTATCTAGACTGTTGAAATTCTTGAGCTAGGAAGGCCACGGATTCTCTTCTAGTCCCTTGGTCATTGTCATTTCACCTCTTCTGTCGATTGTTGAAGACCAAGTTAAATACCTTTGATCATTGGGAATCGATTTGATGCTGTTTTCAGTGGGAAAAACAAAACCAAAGACCAAGAAATATTGGATGGAAAGGGCGGGTTTGTTTTATTGCAAATGTCAGCTTAGTAGTACAGGGTCATCTACACACATCTAATAAGCAAAAGTTTCCACGCTCAGCTTTTCTTTTTTTTCAAGCGAAGATGAGATTAGATTTTGGCACGCACAGAAAGTTGCGCAAGTACCAGTTGCTCGACATACCTGCGTGGCCCGTGCGACGAAATAACTTCACGGGATTGGCAAAGTTTCAGTCACAGCAAATTATGCAAAAAATTCTAAAAAGATTTAAGCTTCAACCTCGTTTAACGTTTAAAGCGACATATCAATGACTGCAACCATCGTGTTGTAGACAAACCTCGCAAACTTTAAAACACGTTCTCTAGTGATACCTGCGAAAGTATTCAGTACAATTTCCGGTAAGATTTTCGCGGGCAATCTGATCGATTTCTCTTACATTGTGTGCTAAGACTGAAACTTTTCACCTCAAGCAAGTCTCCGTCGCAAGGTCCAAACAAACATAGTGAGCAACTGACCTTCTAGTATATGTCCGTGTTAAAACACACGAAAGGACTCTAAAGCACACTTCACTCTGATTGGGCAGAAAAACACAAAGATTTTCTGGCACCATTCAGATGGCAGAACTACTGCGACCGTTTGGAACTAGTCTTGTCACACAATGTCCCCAGGGGCTCTTCATGCCCTAACTTGAAATCGACCCACAGCCCCTGGGTCTCCGAGGATGCTGTGAACGCAGACTTGACCTAAAACTAATTTCGTTATGTTACAATATTTAAAAAGTACCGTTTCCTTAATTTGCAGTTCATTTATGGCTCTGAGGGTTTCAGATATCAACATTTTGGGAATAGCAGTTTCCCAAAACTATCTCCAGGGACACCAACTTAACTTTATTGAAGTTGGTTGCTGTTTAGTAAAAACCGACCACACCGGCAAAAAGGAAAAAGTAATTTAAGCCTTGATTATAAATGAACAGATCTGACCGTTAAGCGACTGCTTTATCCTGCAGCTGCCATTTTTCCAGCGAATCACAAGGTTTCATTGATTACAAATGAACAGATTTGACAGTTTAGCGAATACTTTATCCTGCAGCTGCTATTTTTTCCAGCGAATCACAAGATTTCATTTGCATCCCATTTGCTCGATCCAGTAGAGCCTGATCTCGCCAAAACCGGGCACGAGCTCGCACTTCTTCTCCTGCGAAAGGGAAAAAAAAAATTCGATCTCTGTCACAATCTTGATGAGAGCTCTTCACTCCCAGACATATTTAGTTGGCACAGAATAGCCTTCAAGCAGGTTCTCGTTATCAGCGTTGCTTCACGAGCATTTCTTCGCCTGCGAGTAAGTTTAAGGCCTTGAACAAAGAGGTCTGCTAGGAGTCTGGCACTAGTAATGAGTGAAGGAAAACTTACAGACCGCGCGGGTTCGCGTTGCTCAAGATCTCAAACTTACTTAGGGATGGGGAGGGTAGGGATGGGGAGGGTAGGGATGAGGAGGGTAGGGATGAGGAGGGTAGGGATGGGGAGGGGAGTGATGGGGAGGGGAATGGAGTAAATAATTCTATGCATTTACAGTGTATAAAAATCATGACTAAAAATGCAAATCGTGAATTTAAATCTTATTGTGCAGTATAAAAACAAGCACAAAATGAAAGTTACACGGGATTTGTAACGCACTTGCATTTCCGTCCGCCAATTTTTTTTTTTTTTCCGAGGGAAGGCTGTATAGTAAGCAATAATTTATGACTGCTTCCGGTAGAAGTTATTTGTCCGGGGGTGTAAATATCATGAAAGAAAAAGTGACAGTTTAAGTCCACAAAAGCCGGATTAATGTATTGGATAAACTCTTGATACCACTTCACGAAACCACTAAATCCTGCTATTTAATCACAAAGCGATCAGTCACAAAGGAAATATGTCTGCTGATAAAAGAAATGGAAATATGCAAATCTTTTAAGCTATTTATGTCATTACCATATATTGGTTTCGTGCGAAACATATTCGAGCTTGTTAACGCACGTTTTCAAACTGACTTGGAATTGAAAGATATTTCAATTTTAAAACAATGGCGACACGAAAGCGTTCTTCAAATACAGCATAATCGAGATACACCAACGTCGTATAGTTTTTCGTAAGGGAAGCAAAGATGTCTTACACGGGAGAACAATGTTACATTCCAAAAATATGCAGTCTGATCAAATCCGAAATTCGCCGAAAAAACGCTCCAGAGATCTACAGAAGAATCTTTATTTTGTACGAACACAGGGGGGAATCCTGCAGAGTTGAATACAAAGTGAAATATTGAGAATAATGAACCCGAACAATTTGTTTTCAAAAGGAAATATACTCCACTGTTGAAATGAAAACGATTCGAATGACTGAAGTGCCTCTGGCAAACGTAAGTTTCTCAAAAATAAAAATACTCGCACAACACAATGGAAATAAGTCGCCGAGACTTGAGCAAATATTTGAAATTACCGACACATCAAGATTATTAATAATTCAAAGCCGGGGGTTTTTAAATATTATTCTGTTACAAGCAGATGCCTAAAGGAACTGACTTGAAATTCAATCCAAATTTTTGACATCGAAATACAACGCGAGCAATTAAATGGGAGGTTTTTCTTTTTGGAAATCTTGAGATCAATTATTTCCTATTCTTGTCATCCCGAGGCATATGCTAATAACGACACAACGTCATCACATCTCACACAGTGTTTACAAATAATCCGAAAGCGAGAGCCAGTGTGGTTTCTGCTCAGACAACGATGCGGTCTCCGTTCATTTCCTTGATTATGAAGAGTATAAAATCCAAGATTTCATCCAAATAGCCACACGACACAGCGACGAAAAAGGTCGAAAATAACTCGCCCGTTGATATTCGACACGGCTAAAAGATATTCGCGGCTTGTCAATCACCGCTCGAGACGAAACCGACAGTAATACTCTGACGAAATATCCGGATTTTCCGCGGTGAGCGAAAACTGACTAGCTGCCATCTTCGCGAGTTGAAAATATGGTGGAAGGAGTCACAGTCGTCACTGACAAAGCCACAGACATTGAACGAAAGGTTAAATGTGTTTTCCTAGGCGACAACGGCATCGGAAAGACATGTTTGCTTCTACAGCTGTGTTACAGTTCCAATACACTGTCGCGAAAACAGGTAGAATCGTTCACTAGCGCTTACATTGCCAACATGGACGTCAACGGCAAAATTTATCAACTAGAGCTCTGGGATACGGAAAGCCATGAGGGGAAAGACAGCGCCAGACAGCAGAACTTTCCCGGCACTGATGTGTTTTGCCTTTGTTTCTCTATCGCGGATTTTGAATCGTTTCGCAATGTCGAGACAAGATGGTTCAAGGAGGTCAAGCAACTGGCTCCACGAACTCCCATCGTTCTTATCGGGACGAAGTTGGATCTCCGCGATGCTGCAGAGGGTAAAAAGCGCGGGAAAGGTGACAGCAGCCAGCGCCCAGCCGGGCAGGTTACTCACAAGGAAGCCAAGAAAATGGCGAAAAAAATTGGGGCTATAAAGTACATCGAATGTTCCGCGCTGAAGCAGAGGGGTTATGTGGAGGTGCTGAATGAAGCAGTGAGTGCAGCCATAGCAAAATCGACCAAGAAAGGGAAAGCAAAATGCGTGATTCTGTGAAAACAAGGTGCACGAAATGATGTTCTTGCAGAAGAAGTCACTAAACCGGATTTGCTGCTTGAATGAATTATAATTATTGGGAAATGGCGACAAGGAACTTTGTGTTTCTTAAAATTTGTTCCAGTGAGGAGTTTGTTTGTGTGTTTGTTGGGCCAGACGACTAAACGCCTTTGAGTGGGAAAAGGTGTCAAGGGGAAAACTGTGAAATTTGCACTTTAAGATGTGCAATTACGCATTAAAAAACCATAATGAAAAAATGACAATTACATTTAATGGGCACACGACGCTGTCTAATTATTTTTACCGATAAAAGTCAAACAAAAATAAATATTATCCAGAAGTGTGGCCTGAAGAAATGTAATTTGCAAACAGAAATGAAAACAAAAGTAAATAAAATAAAAAGACGAGCAAATACAGCGAAAGATCAGTGGATTTTTGTGAAATGTAAACTAATTAACTCTGATTAAAACAAAACGAAATACTGGTAAATAGAAGAAAAAACGAAAATATCACGAATCTGCACCTGTGGTGAGGAACCTTTCATAAAAGCGGAAATAATCTTTCTTCGGCATCGAAAAAAACATTTCAATGAAAAGCGAAGGCGATGTTTAATGTATCTGTAATGCAGTGATTGTTCTAAAAAGACGCCAATCATAAAACAAACGCGAGTAAAATCAAGCTAAGTTCATTTTTGGAGGTTTTTTTTAGGCTAGTGACAATGAAAATCGCGTTGTTTACAAAGTAAATCCATGGGGGTGAACTAATGTCCGCGGAGATAAGATACACAGAGTAAAGCTAATGGACGAGGCCAGTCGGGAACCGGACAAAACGTCTCTGAATTACAATTTTATCGCAAAACCCAGCGCACGTACTTGATGGGTTTCAACTTCCGAAGCAAACAGGAATATTTCCTTTTATTTTGAAACCAAGCGAAGGTGTTTTATAACTTTTCAGCCCATCATTAGTAAAATCCAAACTATAATTTAGGTTTCTCGGCAAAATTTCAGATTTATATTTAGCGTTCTGTGACAAAAGCCTTCACAAAAGTCGTTCATTAGTTGGTAACGCCACGCAAAGTAGAGAGGAGATTGCGTGACATTGCAGTCATATTTACTTCTCATTTTCATGGAAAGGTCACTGCTGTCACGTGATAGATACCTCACTCCTTTACTGCACCTCACGATCGGCCTGGAAGGGTAATTCCAAGTGGTAACCACGGCGCTCAATCGAAAGGGTTCTCGAAAACGTAGGGAATGGAAAACGTCGACACAGTTGCTTGCAGTAAAGCGAAATTAACCGAACTTACAGTGAAATAACCTTGGAAATTGTAAACGCGAGTTTTGCCTGTGGAAAACTGTGACCAGGTACTGTAAATGTCCAAGAAAAGATTCGGAAATTCGAGGCAATTTTCAAAATAGCAACTTCTATTCTTACGATAGCCCGCCCTCTGTAGCTAAGTCGATAGCCACTGGGCACCCCATAATACTCTCCTGTTATGATAATTCACCAAAGAAGTCACTGCAGATTACGTCAGTACTTACTATATTGTCTTTCTCTAAAGCACTGAGACTGGAGCCGGCCTATGTAGTCCTCTTCTACTCTTCTTTCTATCGCATGAATTTTATTTTGGTATTGATCTTCGAATCCTTCCTGCAAAGTCAGAAAACACAGAAAACTCAGCTGCGCCACGAGCAATCCTGCACCGCTAAGACGTACAGTGAGATACAATGAAATATATGAAGTTCATATATTTTGTACTGCGGTATTAGATACGTATGATGCACGATCCTCGCAGTAGACGTACAGTGTACGTTAATTACACAAACATGTACACGCGTATTGACGTACGCGTATCTTTCCCTGCCATTGGTTGTTACTTGCTTTGCAAGTCTTAGCTGTAAAGTTGAACGATGTTTTCTTGCTAGCAGCTACTGCAGAAGGGGATCTACGTAATTTTAAGTGCATTAAAGCCAGGATCCTCAAGTTATGGAGGTCAACAACTGAATCCTCCTCTTTTGTTGTTTGCATTAAAGGAAAAAAAAAAAGACTGACATTTGAAGATTTTGCCCTCTAAAGGGGCTCTTTCTAACACATGGACATTCACGTTGATTGGTGCAAACCTGTTGTTTTCTGCAAACCTACACAGAGGGTGACGTGACGAAATCTCACGTTAAGTTCATAACTAGATTTCTTTTGCATTTTACGATGGTGATTAATGACGATTAGTTTGTGGGAAAGAAACATAATTTAAAGCAATACGTTTCCAGTTAACATTTTAAAACCATCAAACAGCTGAATCAAACTACCTGAACATAAAACGGAATCCTGCGTCTGGGTGTTTCTCTTTGAATATAATAGGAACTGCAAAATAAAATCGCCATCGTTAATTACATTTATCAAAGGCAAAATTAATTGTTAAAACTCAGAACTGCTACAGCCACAAGAAACACTTTTGCAATGGTGACCAACTCATCATACATTTTTTGAAAGAGAAAGTACGATATTATACGCTTTCCCGTAACCTAGTAACTCATACGACCTTTACAGTAGAGATAAATCTTACTGAACAACTTCCAAGTTTAATACTGTACATATAGAAATGCTTTCAAGAATGTGCATCATTGTTAGTAAAACTTCAAAAGCAAACTGCAGATCAATACTCCAATTCATGTTTGTGCATTTTCGACAACCTTAATTCCACAGCTTTGAGGGGCTGTCTAGGACTTTATTATATGGCTGTCTCACAAGGACTGGGAACTACCAAAATCACGAATTTGATTGGCTGAAATCAATATTGAAAGCGGTCTAGATTTTCCCATCTAGACCGGTCTAGGAAAAAAGGGTACAAAGAATATAAAAAATTGGCATATAAGACACAGCCATATAGTAAACATCTTATTAACCGAGCTAGGTCGGTCTGTATGGGAGAATCTTGACTTCGGTTGCTAGTACAGACCTCACTGCGTTTGGTCTGTACTGGCGACCTTGGTCAAGATTCTCCCATACAGACCACCCGCTCGGTTAATAAGAACTAAATACAACGCTATGTTGGGGGCACAGTGTATCTCTGGCTGTGTATTACCATGTAGTGTTGGGTGGGCTATGAATTGTTCATCATTTTTTCCAATGTACTATAATTATTAGTGCCAAGTACAGGGTTGTAGCTAAAAACATTATGCTGTACGTGTGTAACCTTAGAGGAGCCCATAGTGCTCAAGCTATCCCTGCCAAAAATCCAGTGATTGCTGCTTTTTCATCCAGCAAATTTTGCTGGCAGTGACATCCCTGCAAGTATCCAGTCACGAAAGACAGGATTATACACTTACCCTGTTCTAGATAATGAATAAGGGGGATCTTGTAACATGAAGCTACTCATCAATGATAATCCTACTAGTAACAAGATTGGCATAAACTGCAATAACGAATGCAACAGAGGCTGAAAGAGAGAAAGATAGAAAAAAAACATTTAGATGAAAAGTTAAAAAGTGCTTCAATTTTTTCTACCTTTGCTTTGTCCATCTACATTGACTTGCTGGCTCATTTTCTACTTTTGCTTTGTCCATCTACATTGACTTACTGGCTCATTTTCTACCTTTGCTTTGTCCATCTACATTGACTTACTGGCTCATTTTCTACCTTTGCTTTGTCCATCTACATTGACTTACTGGCTCATTTTCTTCCTCTTCATGAAACTGCTGAGGCCTGTGGCGCCTACCATGATTATGTCTTCTCTGCATATACACGCGACCTGAAAGAGAGACGAGCACACATAAAACCTGTTAACCCTTTCATTGATTAAACTATAACTTCTCCCTATAATATCCACACATTATTCAGCAAACAAGCAGTGAGAGTAAACTTATCAGGTAGAAGTTGTTACCTTGATTGAAAACCAAATTCTCGTAACCAATTTACAAGGAAATGTGTAGTTGCTAGAGGGGAGAATTCATAATCAAATCTTGGGAGTTGAAGGGTGAAGGCAGCTATTCCACAGTTTTTCTACCTCAATCTTCTAACTTTTTAGTTGGGAATTAAACCTTTTAAAATCTTCACCATGCTTTAACCAAGATCAGATCCTTTTTTTGGATTGTTCTTCACAATCAGGTTTTGCTCGACCTTGGCAAACAATTCAAGGTCTTTTTGGTTTCTTTTTTTTAAGAAATTATCAATTTCTTAAAAAAAAAGAAAAGATTGTTGCTGTCAAGCCCTAAACCCTTTTCGCAACTTCATACTCTCAAAATCCAATTTATGATTGTCTACCATAAATCCCTGATAGAGTACTTTAGGCGTTCAGAATTTTTGTGTCAATTTCAGTGTCATAATTTCACTCCAAATTTTGTGGCCCAATTTTTCTCTTCTTTCCATGACAACCAAACAATTGGAGCTCAGAGCACATCTGCTAAACAAATACAACACAGAGGCTCTGAACAAAACTGGCCTGGCACTGTCAAAACAGAGAACACTTAAAATGCTTAAACTGCTGTGTCTCTCAGAGAGACAAAGTCACGTGTTTTCTCAATTCACTTGATTTACTGTATCATTTTCTCTTACCTCCAGACATTCCACTGAACCCACCAAAGAACATATTGAATAATTCTTCTGGAGTAATATCAGCTATAAAGACAAAAATATATCACATCCAATGTTATTTGTGCTCCAACTGAGATCAAGTACCAACTACATTCACATTCCACCTACATTTAAAATACAATACACCTTTACCTAGCATGTGAAGGATCAGCTGCTTGTGAACTTTATTTATTTAGTATCATGACAAAATCATAAATGTATGCAAGGTACATATAATTTTGCTTTACTTTTCTAGTATAGGATACTATAGGATAGTGAACATCTGGAATAATTTAAATAATGATATTAAGGTGTGCATCGATGTTAATAGTTTTAGGAGTAAGCTTAGAGGGGTGCTTTTAGACAAATTTAAGAGGGAGGAATGATATCCTAATGATTTGTAATTGTAACTTTAAATTATTTGTATATGTTTTTATTTTTATCTTTTCCTTTGTAATTGGCACTGAAAAGCCCCTTTGGGAAAGTGGTCAATAAATGTATGTATGTATGTATGTATGTAAATGTAATGTACATATCATAAAATAGGTTGTGGCTATTCACTGTCATAAATAACAATTTAAAAGAGAAAAGTAATCATTTCTGTTATGATGTGCTCACTAATTGGGATGTGGATTGCCCCCTTTTGACCGCATACTGCTAGTCTCCTTCAGGTGGAGACAAAGAATTAGAACTTTGCAAGGTGAATAGGAGAAACTAAAACTTCGCATGAAGAAGACTAGCAGTGTGCAGTCAAAATGTCGCAATCCACATCTCAAGTGACCACATTGCCACACAAACAATTAGTTTTCTCTTTCAAAGTGTAATATACACATACATTACACTGCAGCAATACTGTAAACTGACTAAATATCGATTTATCTACAGTTATAAGAAAAAGATATCTTCAGAAAATACAGCTGTACAAGTAGATTACCACAATTGTGAGCTTTTGTGACAATTTGCATTAAATGTGTCCCACTCTTATGTAATTGTGGCCTTGATCAGTAACACTAACCTTCAAATCCTCTGGAATAATCATCATGATTTCTGTAAATTTGTGGCTGAGGATTCTCATCTCCGTATCGATCGTATCTTCTTCTCTTTTCAGGATCCGAGAGGACTGCAAAAGCATTGCCTATGGCTGTGTTTCAAGAAAAAAATAAGGACAAATAAAAACTCTTGCATACCAACTCCTGAAAGGCAAAGCCTATAGTTGTCAGTTGTCCATTTGGTTATGCTGGTGTATGCATTTCTGTTTTTATTTTTTTGTGGGGGGGGGGGGGTGTGGACTAACACAGAGTCAACAATCTGAGACCTGATTTCTTGAGACTTGTTTGTTTCAATTGGAATGCAACTTAATGTGCATATGGTGTTGAAATAATCTATATGGCATTATAATTAAGACTCAAATAAAAGAATGTGATTCGAACAGAAATACTAGTTAACAAATGGATAGAAAACTCATGGGTAAATCAATTATTGAGCAAACCTTTGAATGCCTCAGATGCCCCTGGTGCTCTATTCTTGTCTGGGTGAAATTGCAGCGCAAGTTTCTTGTATGCTTTCTTCATTTCAGGTTCTGCGGCTTCTTTATTAACTCCCAAGATCTCATAGTAATCTTTACACTTTTTGATCCTGAGAAATGCCACAAAAGCTCATCATAAAAATTTGAAAGTAAATAAGTAAGTAACAACTTTATTTACAGAGGGTAACACATAACAGTTAAAAACTGACGAACCAGTGGCCCTCTATCCTAAGTTAGAAATTAAAAACTATTTACACTTATAAGATAATAGAAAAAAAAGAAATCTAAATCTGGATATGCACAACTAAAAACTAGGCTAAGAGTTCTTGGATAAAAAATATTTCCAACAGAAGATTTAAAAGAGCCAATGGAGTCTTTCTTGCAAATGTCTAAAGGGATGCTGTTCCATAGTTTTGCTCCACTGGCCTGAAAAGTTTGCCCCCCCCTTCTGTTTTTCTATTATAGGAGGGGCACACAAAGTTATAATTATTTTCCATAGCGACTGGTTCTGTGTGTCACTCTGAGTTTCTCGTTAAAAGTTCTGTTATATAGCTTGGACAATTATTTTCATGTCTGATGCGCCTGAATATTAAACTAGTCCTTGTGTACATGTTTGTAACACTAGCTAAGCATATTGTTTAATCTTGCATGTTTTATAATTAATTCTTATCCTAACATCTCTCAAATTCAAGTGGAATCTCCTTCACACCCTCCCCCGCATATATTTCCATTAGTCCCCCATATTACCATTTGCTGCGGTTCGAAGAATAGCACCAATTCATGTTTTCACGGTTCACCGAAGTTTTGACAGTTGCTATGACAACATCAGAGTTGAGAGCACGTGCTGGCGGGATTTTCCTGAGGGAAATCATTCTAAACTGGCATCGCTGCAGCCAGTATCCTATTTACTAGTGAAAAGTTGTTGTGTATTGTCTGATTGAGGGTATAGGGTAAACTAAAAGTAGACATCTTGTTACTAGATATAATTGGGTTTTCACTTTGACAATAGCTGTGTTTTGTGTCAATTATTTTTCAGTTTATGGGGACAAGTTTGCAGGGTGGGGTTTTAATAAATAATGAAATAGGTGCAAAAAATGCAAAGGAAACAGCCAATGAAAGTTCAACCTTTACTCTCACGTAGTACACTTCAGAGAAAATCGGCAACAACTTTGCTTCACATAGTGACGAATTTCATCATTCATTAATTCTTATTGAAACCTTTTGGTTTGGAGGTATCACTCAAGGAACAAAATTTAAACCTAAACATGGTGATAAAAGATCAAACCACTTCCAGTTATATTATTTTCAATTGATTTGATTTCAAACTAGACCACATATGCACATCTGTATGCAATTAAAAATGGAAAACCTACTTTTTGACAGCCTCCACCTGTTCTGGTGTATAATTTTTCTCCTCTGGAGCACTGTGGTTGGTTCTGCCATTTGTAGCTCTGTGACGTAAATTTTCATCCCTGGTATCATGTTTGGTTCCGGAGGACATACCATTCTTTGACAACCTTTCAATTAAATCTAGAAAATGGGTATAAACACCATTTTTGTTAGTCACCTCAAAAATCACTGAATATACAATGAGTATCACAGGGAACCTACTGCTTAATAACAATCATTTACATTTAGGTGCCAGAAGAGGGAAAAAACTTCGCGCAGGAAAACAAGTATTATTTGAAAGTCCTTTTTTTTTTTAAACAAAGTATCAAAAATGATTGCAACTGATAACAACAATGATATGACACCTGTTAAATAATATAAGACTAATTTAGAACTTTAGAGCCTTCAACTTTCCTTTTGCTATTCTCTTCTTTACAGTATCATCACTGACCAAATATATATACAAATAAGTTCAAACAACTTTTGGGTTACTTTCTATAAGTTTATAAGTTCCCAGTCAATAGATCAAATAAGTTGTGAACCAAAATATTAGCTGCCTTCCTAAAATGTAATCATCCAACATAACATTATACCTCAGAGAGAAAAATGTATGTATCATTAAAAAAAAATGCTACCAATAATTCCAGGATCATCAGGAAATCAAAATCTGTATTTCGATTTTTTGTCACAACATCCACACAAGTATCTACCAGTGCTATTCATTCCATCCATCAAATCAAAGGCTACAATTATGTCATACCAAGCTGAACCTCGTTACTTCGAACAAACAAGATTGTTTCAGCACATACTTTAATCAGTGACTCAAATATTATTCTTCCTTTATCTTACACATACACATAACCTTATGGCGTGAGATGACAACGTGCGATGTCAACTTGCAATTCTCAAAATGAAATCTAATTTTACCCCACACAACATATGCATCTAGGCTAAATGCACGCACTTGTACGTCACGGAAAAGCTTCTAACATCCAACTCTTGCGACTGAAATGTCTTAGTCGAACGATAATAATGAAGAAAACTAAACAATAAGTAACTTCATCTTTGATTCTTTAACATAATTCCCAATGTCGCTTCAACAGGAACTTTAATCACATGAGAAAAACGAACTTCATATAAGCTTCCGTGGTGCTGATATTCTGAATTGGCGAAATAAATATTAATTTTCAACGACGATCCTCACCACAAAAAAATTGTTAACATTCAGAAAATATGGCATTAAAATAACCAACCTTGACAAATTTTTATCTCTTTCCTAAAGGTAATTTGAAAATTTCACGGCTTTTACAAGAAAGTAACCTAAAAATATGGTATTTTAGCCGGTTACGACATCGGTAGCGCGAGTTCTTTCAGCAGTCTTCTATTAACAGTTACCCATCACATTTCACTTACCTTCGACTTCTTTCGATGGATAAAGCTTCTGCGCCTTATGGAGAAATTTAAAAGCTCTCTCCTTGTTCCCTTCTTTGAGATATTTCTCGGCAAGTCTATGGCATTTCAGGGCCTCATCTTTGTTGCCGTCCATTTTGTATTTGTCATTATCAAACTGCTCATGCGTTACAGGTGAACTCATTCCCAGCTTACCCGGTATGAAAGATCCGTACAGGTCTTGCGATTAAAGGAGCTTGGGCTAGCTACTTTTTCCTGCCGCACGATCACATGTATCTCGGTGAGCTACTCACAGAAATGTGTTGATTTTGGACTTCGATTGCATCAAAAATTCCAAATAGAAATATAACGATTAACCCTTAGATTGCGAAAGTTATTAGGCTCCACAACAAACCGCTGTTTGGGAAATGAGCCCACGCTTCCACCCTCCAAACTACCCGGAGTCAAAAGAACAGCGGAAATTGAGCTGAGCGTTGGGTTCCTCCTCGTACTCACTCTCTCCCCTCCGAAATAGTTCCATCCGATTTAGATGGAATTCGAACTGTCCCCTTTTGGACAGTATGGATTTTTTCTAAACGGTTGCATCCGAGTTCGGTTAGTTGCGTCCAATTTCAGCCGGTTCTGGGACAGTTTGGATTCGGGGGGGGGGGGGGGGGGGTAACACATTTAAAGGATAATTGTGCATTGAGCTGTTACAGAACACTCTCATGATCAGAGCGAGGTGAAATCGACCTAAAAGACTGTCAATCAGCGCTTGAAATAACCTTTTTATTAATACATTACAATACACTGATACACTGATACATCCAAGAATTGTACCTTTTTTCTTTTTTCTCTTTCGGTGTTATAACCACATCTTAAATTACAAATTTGGAAACCTAGCAAACTGGCGTTTCATCTTGAGGAAATCCACGTAGTTACTGCTGACCTTTCAGATTGGCACTAGCTTCTTTGTTATGAACTCCTACGAAGGTAAAAGTACGTTGAAAGAAGACATGACTGAATAACTCAGGCTGCCGTTAAAATCTCGTAAGAAAGCACTGTAGTATACTTGTTCAGCGGTATCTCCTCAAGGACAACTACCGCCGGGAACCTTGGCAATAGAGTGCGAACGGGCAAGGGAATGGGCCAGTAGTTTGTGTGTTTGCTCTCGCTTTGAAGCCCTTATTGAGGGATGTCTTTTTGGCTTATTATTCTTTAAGTACGCATTCTAGGAAAGAAATTATACATAACAGCATTCTTGAACTAAAGATGACTCATACACTGAGCTTTAATATATCTCGTAAAGGAGTAAACATGTAAGTTTTCGGTCAATGTCAAAAAAGTATATACATTATTATCACAATAATAACTCTACTTTCTAAATGTCTGTAAGGACATATGCGGAAAATTCCGCGTGGGAACGTAATTGACCAAGTCTCGATTGGTTTAAGTTTTGAATCTGATTGATCGAGAAAGTGGCGAGAGTTTTTTTGCACCAATCACATAGCAAAGTAAAGAAAAACCAAAGTAATTCTAAATTACTTTTGACACTTGATTGAAAAGAGCTCCATACCTTAGTCTATCTTGTAAACAAAATTAGCCAGGCTCCCTCCGACGGGCCCTAGACAATGTTCATGTTCTGGATCGTACCTCGGATAGCTCTTGCCCGAGGAACCACCAACTGAACAGAAACACTCATCCGATTTGCCATATTTGTCGTACGTGTCGCACGCGTTAGGGCCAGACCAACATTCACCATAGAACTGAATGCCAAAGCACTTATAGTTCTGAAAGATAATAACCACGAGAAAGATTTCCCAGTGGCGGATCTAAGGGAGGGGCCCCTTACTTTGGGTAAAAATATAAACGCAGAAGGAAGAAAGCCGACAGGTGTACGCACAAAAAAAAAAAACCGCCCCCCCCTCCCCCTTAGCTCAAGGTCTGGATCCGCCACTGACCACATTAAAAAAAAACCCTAAATTGAAGCTCCCCCTAAGAGGCTTTTCAGCCACAATGTAAACTAACTAAGTTTACATTGTGGCACATACTATTCTAGCACAGTGTCTCAGTCCAAAAGCTTAGCTGTTGTTTTTGTTCTTTTATCCAAGAACTAAATGCATGAGGAGAACATAGAGGTGACACAAGCAAGAAGGATGAGACACGCGCGAAAACTGAAAAGCTCCTCCTTTCGCGTGTGACTTGCCCTTCGTGCGCATGCTCTGCTCTGTCTCGCCTCACACTTGCCTCCTTTCCCCAGCCTATACGCCAACCTCGTTCCTCGTTCCCAGGGTTTTCCTCACGAGGAAGAAAGAGAAAGGAACTGGGAACGATTGTTGAATTGGCGCATGCGCATGCGCAAATGCGCTCCTGTCGTGTGGCTATTAAAAGGGAGTACTACGAATAATGATGTGGAGTGGTTGAGGAAGTTAATTTAAAAAATCGCTCTCTAATCCTACCCTCTTTTCTGCTTCCTCGCGGCATGGTATAATAACTGTATTGTCTAGGTCTGACCAATCCAAGCCGTTTCCTCTGTAAGACACAAGGAGCTCAGGCATAGCTCTACTTCCACTCCGGTCTACGTAGCATCCACGTGTTAAAAGTAAGCCGTCGCCAGCTGTAATAGAGAAAAGAAAAACTAAATATTATATAACATCACTGAAAGACACGAAAGAGGGTCTCCATGGGGTTTAACCGTCAGCTGTCAATTGGCCTACAATTCTACAATTCTAAAAAAAGTAGCTTGATATTAAGTATCAAACTCTTAAAGGTCATCCAGATCTCTCTATTCTAGCTAGCTGCTTGCCATAAAGCTGTTCTAGATCTCGAAAATTTTTGAACTTGTGATATAGTCACAGTAGTTTTTAAATGTACTCACTCTTTAGTTATTTTTTATTGACTTTTTGCTCAACTGGCGGTTTGAGAATATTCCTATGTCAAATAAATATTTTGATATTTAAAAACATGCTTTCTTCACTGACAACCAGACGCCGCGCCATTCCCGCCTTTCAATATTACGACAAGGAGAAAGTTGAGATCCCTTGATCAGCCGTTCCGGAAAGCTGTCGCTAAC
Organism: Stylophora pistillata; assembly: GCF_964205215.1. NCBI lineage: Eukaryota > Metazoa > Cnidaria > Anthozoa > Scleractinia > Pocilloporidae > Stylophora > Stylophora pistillata. The sequence goes on along the minus strand of NC_142520.1, from coordinate 50,913,397 downwards.
TTTTATCATCGAGCGAATAAAAAATTTGAGCGGTACAAGACACGGCGAGTTTCTATCGATGAAAAATAAAAGATCGTTAGGAGCTTTCGCCAACAATTTACTGATTAATTCGATATCAACGACTTGATTACAAAATTTGGGTTCGTTTCATCTGAGCTCATGCTGCTTGTCCTACATACTTGTGATAATCATCGCACTTTGCAACGTCACTTTCGCACTTTGTAATAACATTTGTCGCGCTTTGTTATAACATTTGCGGTACTTTGTAATTACACTTAATGCGCTTAGTAATCAAACTTAGCGCACTTCACAATCACACTTGACGCATTTTCTAATAACATTTTCGCTCTTTTAATTCGTAATAACACTGTCGCTTTGTGCAATAAAAAAGCTGTCGTACTATGTAATTAATAACAAATCATCGTACTTGACAATGAAATAGTCTACGCACTTGTGATAAAAACTTGGCATGGTTGGTCGAAAATTAATTAAATGATAATAATAACAATGATAGCAATAATAATGATGAAAATGCAGATGAAAATAAATAAATAAATAAATAATAAAAAGAAACCTCAATTGAAGCTCCCCCCAGGGGCTTTTCAGCCACAATGCTTATAAGTGCTTATAAATCCCCACTGGCAGGAGGCAGACGAGTGGACTATTTACAGAGCGCAGCCGAGGAGTTGACCTAGGGGTAACCCAGAACAAATCCAATGAGTGGCAGTGTAGAGGACTTGACCCCGGATACCAGATTAAAAGTCCAGCACCCAAACCACTAGGCCACGCCGGCTCCTCTAACCATTAAATAAAAATTACAATAATAATGAAACTGATAATGGTAATGGCAGAGAAATGATTATTATAGTGATAGGGATGGTGATGTTGACGAGATAAATAGTGAAGATAATAGTAATATAATAAAAATAATATATTGGGACAGGTTATTTCATTACAAAGTGCAGTGGTTTGTTACTACATAGTGCGACAGCTTTTTTATCACAAAGTGCGACGATTTTATGACAAAGTGCAACACAACACTGTATTGATTGGAGAGATTATTTAATGGGAAAACTGAAAAATACTGCATACAGAATCCAACAACAAATCGAACTACCATAACTGTTGTCCGGTGATGGAGAGAGCGGGTGAAACGGTGAGAAGTCTTCTAAAATCTTTACTTCTTTCAATATGCCATTGGATCAGATGAATTAATGGAAGCGTGATTATAGTTTTAACTGAAATTTTGTAATTCCTCATGATTATTTATTTTTTAAGCGAGGAATCGCGTAACGAACGCTCGTCTCAGGTAAGTTCGGTAAATCCCCTGTGGTTCTAATTTCGTTTGCGATATGGCCGTAGTAGGAATATTTCAACGAAATTTACAGCTCATTGAAGTCATAGCGGTGGCAGCTGGGGACTTGATAGGGTGCGCGTGTGTGTGTGTGTGGAGGGTGGGGGAGGGGGGAGGTCATCCTGTATATTAATCCAAGTGCATACCTTTACTCAAATTTTCCAAAACATCTTATATTGTCCGGTTCTTGTGCACAAGTCTGAGCTGTTAAAATGATTCAAGTTCTGCTCGTATTATTTCGCCAAATACGATCCCGACGAAACGATTCGACAAGACTACGAGAATGGATGGCTTTCCCGCCCCAAAAGTTTTCTCTTGGGAGGGGGGGCTATATCCCCCCCCTATATTCCCCCGCCTATGACTGAACATTAGTTATACTGTGAAGATTAAAATCGAGTTTGTAGTAACTGATATGTGAAAGGAGATGCGTTTGTTAATCGTGGTTACGATAAGAAATGAGAGTTAACTAAATTGTTGCTCTCCTGATTCACCATTAACTGTAGGTGACGATTTTAATTGAGATTAGAATTAATTTTTTATTCTGAGGCAAATGATCAGACGTTCTTTTATCGACTTGTTCATGATCTAGTTGTTATGCTGCTTAAAAACAAACACAAAAACAATATCCTATGAAAAGTATTTTTAAATGAATGGAATATATCGACTTCTTACCATCGACCTCCACGTGCCATAATACACACAATGTAACCAGAAGAACAAAAAGGGACTTTACTTGAAGTAAATGCATATTTTCCGCTAAATAATGAAAGTACAAGAGGAAAAGAAAAAATGAGAAAAATTAGTTTTGGGACATCCTTTTTTGATAATGAGTCATTTCTTCCTCTGACTTTTTGGTCAAAATTGCGAACAAGCTGATAAAGAAATAACACTAAATTCTCAGGTTCTTTTTTGTTTTTGTTTTGTTGTTGTTGTTGTTGTTGTTGTTGTTATTGAAGTTTTACATTTAAGAGTTTTGGAAAGTGTACTACCTACAGTGTTTTCTGGTTTTCTCCATTAGTGATAAATACATTTAGACCTAGATAAATCTAAGGGAGCAGAGGTTTGAAATGATTTTGTCATCGATGTGTCTGTTAATTTGTTGTTTAATGAAAGAATCACCTGTGCAGTGTTCTCGGTTTATATATTTCAAAGTGTCAGATATCGAAATTTAAAATTTTTTTTATTAAAACGCAGGCCATGGTCCGTAGGGAACATGACAGCCATTTTGTTAAAACGAATCAGTACAACTCACTGGTAAGTTGATCAAAGGGAAAATTCAACCAGTTAACAATGCTGATGAGTGATTGATAACCTATACCGGCAACTGCTTGCAGATATGCCTAGGTTTGCGATTTATAGATAAAGCTTGGCTTTACACTGGAGTATCACGATTCGAAAAATTTACGGTTCCAGAAGGGGACGGAAACAAAAGGCGAAATTTAAACCCATTTATAAAGGTTTTTTTTTCACTAAAAATTAAGACATTTGTATTTGAATCCTGCGTTTTACTTACCGTAGCTCTCAAATGAGGAGAAAAATAATTGAATTTGCAATTACCAAATGCAACTTTACTATGCAGAAAATGTGATCGATCGCCATATGCACAAGGATCACGAAAGAATATCGTAAAGGAACTAATGAATTGCTACCTAGCTTTGAAAACATTCCATATGATACAGACTAATAAAACAGAGAAAATTAAAACTCACCGTTAGTCAGAGAAAGGCGATACAGTTTTGAAAAACCTCGATGGGTATGTTGAAAAAGGTCAGCCGGCTGCGAGCTGAAAAGCAAATTTACGGTGGTGCGATCAAGCAGTTTCAAAGCAAAAAGACAGTACAATTTTAAGAGCAATTCTCGACAAGGTGGAAAGTTCAAACTGGCTCGAGAATCACAATCATGAACACGATAAAAAAAATTACATTAGGCAAAAAAGGAGATTACTTACATAATCGATGTAATTTGGAGTAAGTTCCTGTTGACTCTGAACTCGAAACTAAAACATTACGCCTGTCAAAAGTTATTTTAAGGTTGAACCCAGAGGGTTATCTCTTGAAGCTTTCGAAGACAAGAGGGTGAATTTGACACGACTTCGGTTGTAGCAGTAAAAAAAGTTGATTCTAAAAGTAGATATTAAGAAGAAAGAAACTTACCCAATGAAATTGTCTATGATTTTAGCACGTGGCACAGGTTCATAAAAAAAAAAAAGGAAATAAAAACAAAACGCAGATAAATGAAAAAAGTTTCCCATGGATAGGACGCTTGAATATAAAACAACTTAGTTACCTGGAGATATAGGAAATTGTCCGACAGACCAATCGCATTCAAACAATAAGAGGAAACATACTGTTTGGTTTGCTAACAGTCTTCGATTTCCTGCAGTGTTTCTTCAATTCCCGGCGTTATTAGCACTATGCAATTAATTTGACAACCATGTTGACTTTCTTCAGAGGAAATATCAATCAAACTTTTGCAAAAGGCATTTTGCTACGTTGTTGCTTCATTAACACCCCGCTACTTAATTAATTTTCTAAAATATAACACCATTTTTCCGCCTTCTCTTAGTTTACATCCGTACGCTCATCGAATAAATATTCATCTCATTAAAATGAGCTACGTCCCATTGCATTTTGAGCGTTCAGTTTGAATGCTAGTGAAGCATGATTGTACAGTCTTGTTCGACTGATTATCAGATTTCTTCGATACGTTCTTATCAATAAAGATTTAGAAATGCAAAGACTAGCAAAAACTAACGATAAAAACCGACGTTTCGGTGTCATCACGACGCTCATCGAATGAATATTCATCTCATTAAAATGAGCTACGTCCCATTTGATGAACCGCGCCTCAATGTGTCTCACCGCGCAAATTGAGCCTGAAAACGAGTCGTGACCCATTCAAACCTGTTCAAACTAAGTAAAGCTAAACACAGCTGGAGTAAAACAAACATGGCCGTTTTTTTACTTCGTCGCGTAGGTTTACGCGATACAAAAGACTTATAGTAACAAAGCGTCGAGACTACACTCTTTGTTTAACTTTTTTAAACCGAATCGTAGATTTATTTTGGAGAATAAAACCAACGAATTGCATGGCATGTAAGCAGGTCGCAAAATTTTCCAATAAATTCTCGTAATTGGCTCAAGAATGAATTTCGGGATGCGAGGAATTTTATTGACGCCTTTAAGTTAGTCTTTTCTTTCTTTTTCTTTTCTAGTTTAGTTTAGTTTAGTTCATGTGCAATCTTGGAGATAACAATATAAAGGATAAAAAAATAAAAGCGAAAAATTAGGTCTCCTCCAAGTGACCTAACGCAATCACATCTAATTTACCGACAAACCCTAAAAGCTAAACCCAAAATTTGATTCAAATGCAAGTTAAAGTTTAAAAAGCGGGGCAATTAACGTCTCGCACTACAACGCTTTCTTCAAAACTTTGAGATTCGTTGAAAATGACTCAATGTCTGAAACAAATGGATAGATGGTAACATTGCTCTCGGGTAAAACCAAGTAAGAATGTGAAGGAGGTCAAAACAACGCCATTGATGTTCCAGGTTGTCGTAGTTCTTTATCATTTACAACTGAAGCAATTACCACTCGGAAACGCTTCACCAAAATTCGGCAGATAGGTTATTTGAATTGAGCCATAAAGAAAACAAAAAATCGCACAGTTTTTGCCCAATCAGTCATTAGGTTTTTATTTTTACGTGGCGTTAAAAACCCGGAGACGTAATTAAAGAAATTCGCTCAATTTGTTCTGAGACAAATCGAAAGGTAACCAGCGTCGTGTTATTGGCGGAATGAGAATTTTCTTGTAACCTGAGTAATGTTAAGCTTATACGCGTTTTGTAGATTTCATTGTAAGTCATTAAGTTTTGCGTTGTAAGAGCAAAACTACGATATCTACTATTAGGGAAATAAGATAGTTATTTGACTTACATGGGATTCAGCCCAGTCTCTGAAATTCCAAATATAATCGAATTTGAGTTTGAATTTTACCTCGTGCTTCCTCAATTCAGTCTTTGTACCACGTATTAAGTTTATTAGTCCACAAATATGACACTGGACAATTCTCTTACTCGCGGTCTCTCTCACAAGACAAACAAAGCTGAGGAAATTCTTCAATAGAAAACCCAGCAAATGTCAAAGAAAAAATACAGACGTCACGTTTGATTGACGCGCAGGGTAAAAAAATCCCAATATGCGCGAAAATGCACCAATTGCTGCGAACAAACGTGCAGCATAATTATAAAGACGTGTAATTACTAGACCTAGTTGCTAAGTGAGGACCAAAAAGAGAGCATGCGCAGTCAAAATAGGCGTCATGATCTAATTAAACAATAGTGTTTATGTCGAGGAACTATCGGCTGATAGTTGCCCCGCGGAAATTTGATGTTCTTAAAACAAATATGCTAGTTGTAAGAACATCAAATTTCCAAGGGGCAACTATCAGACCGATAGTTCTGAGACATAAACACTCTATTGTTTTTATTGTTCACCACTAAATTTTCTTCCGCGCCTGCAGCTTGTCACAAATGTCAATAATTCGCAACCGTACATTGGCTACATAATACGTTATACCTGTCAGAATTGAAAAGTCACTGTTTTTCCGATCTGCCTAACTTCGCGGCCGTCAAACTATTCAAACCTTTTCACGGATGAATACTATCAATCCAGGTATTTTCCGCGGACGGACACTATCCATCCGGGTATTTTCCGCGGGCGGGCACTATGGGCTGATAGTGTCTCTCCACGGATGAACTATCGCGTCACGTGATCGATTTAAACCGGAGAAAATTTAGTGGTGAACTATAACGATTGATAGTGACTCAACTCTACACAACAGGTTATGGTAAATCCCGGGGGAGGAGGAGGGGAATCGCTATGAGCGCTGCGGGATGTGCGTTTCTTTCGTCCGCGGAAAGATTGGAGATGATTCGAGGAGAGGTTTTCCGAAGGTCTGGCGCAAATCATTTTCATTGCTAGATCTCTTTCCAGACTTCTCGCCGGCTTGCGTTGCTCAAGGTTTCATGCCCTTCCACGTGCAAAGAAAGACTCGTGCCGAAGCGCTTATTGCGTAGGCCTGCTCGCGAACTTAGGCGAGTAACACTCCTTCGGACGCCTGGCAAATAAGGCTAGAACCTATTCTCGAATCCAGAGTTCCACGATCAAGCGCGGAAAAGTATGACAGTCATTGAACATTAAGGTGGCTCAGTTTGTTTGTTTATTTGTTTCTTTTTTTCTCACAGCTTTTTCTTTGTTTCCTAGAAATTGTCGTAAAAACATTTTCCAGATTTTTGCAATATGTTTTGATCACTTTTCGTCGAGCATTAGATTACCACAAGAGAATATAAACGAATCATATCATTTTGATTACCATAACAGTACAACAACCTCTCGGAAACACCCTCAATTTTAGCTTTATTTGCCTGTAACTCAAAACGAGTTACATTAATTTCAGTTTTATTAGTATTTAAAGATATAAATTTCTGCAAAATTTTAGAAGAAAAATTCATGCAAGTTATACGGGTTTCCAGTCACATTGATGGTTTTTGGATGATTTAAACGGAGAGTGAAGGAGAGGAAAAAGAACATAATTCTCCTGAATTTGTCCAACCTCTTTCCCAGAGCCCTTTCCCATATAGTTGGGGGTGGAGTTGGGGGTGGGGCGAGTTGGGGTTGGGGCCCCACCCCCAACTAAGTGAGAAGGCCCTGGGAACGAGGTTGGAATTTGTCGGCTTGTTTAGGTTTTGGGGGTTTATGACCTTTCTTTGTCTTATTAATTGTTCGAAAAAGGGCTTTGGTTCACAAATAAGTCATTCAGCAAGTCACTGTTCCTTATTGTTTAAATCAAAATAAATCTGACAACAGTCTTAACAATGGTAACCGATGTAAAAGGATACAACATCGTCTAGTTTTCGGTTGTAACATCACTTTTCATCCAAACATAAGATTTATTTTATTTGGTTTAAGTAGCAAACTAATCAACAGCGATTAAAAATTTTGATCGAAGACCAATCATTGCTGATTCATTTTAATGTATCCGGCAGATCAGCTCCTCTTTGTTCGTATTTACCAGGAAAATTCTACGATTTTAAGCGGAATGAAATCTTCCGGTCGTAATATTTTGCAAAATTATATTATTCTTGAGTTAAAATATTTTCAAAAAAAGACAAAAAAAAAAAAAACACTTTCATTGTCTTTAATTAGTGAATGGTTGATAAAAATGAACAAAAAAAAAAAAAGACGAACGTATCTTCGATATCCACTGATCAGTTCCTGCATCGATATCGTACGTAGATTCTGAAAGGATTAAAAATCAAAACAAAAAAAAAAAAACGCATTAGAGATTTAATGTCGTGATATCTGTTTAATCAGTTCGATCTTCCGCCGAACTATTATTATTTTGATTTTACATTTGCGTGTACACTGAACAAAAAAAAAAAAAAAAAATCATATGCACGTACTCTGTGTAGAGTGCTATAAATATTTTGGCAGGTGCGCTTAGAAATTAGTCAGTGAACTTTTTTGGAAATTGCGCAAACGCCAAGAAGAAGCAATGATTTTGATTCTTGGACACGTTTTCGTAAAGCTTAACGAATATTGATACATATTGGTAGGTGATTAGTCTTACAGACTGCTATGGGTCTGATCCGTAAACTGTATACATCGTGTGATTTAACGCTTCGTAAAGGAAGCTTCTTTGAGAGGAACAATACTGATGATTTACAGATCCTTTTCCTTTCCTGTCAATGAGAGCTACTTCAATGTTTACTGTTTTGAAGGCCATTGGCTTACACACTTCTTAATTAACAACTTTACCATACTTTGAAAACAAGAAACGACAAAAGGTACCGATTGAGGCTTTAGAATACCGATGTGATTTGCTGCATGTAATGACAATGTCACATCCTTGAAAACCGGCATTATGGTTTGTTGGAGGTCTGATGATGCACATTCATTTTATTTGCTCACAGAAAACGAGGCTCCTTAATTAAAATCAACGACGAAACATCCGCCCTCTCAGTGCGACACAGTCAAGGACGAGGAAAAATGTCTAAACTAACAGAAATTGTCCAGTTTGGAATGATTTTACTTTTGGAATGTTGGTTTTCTTCCAGCTGCAGCGACGGAGGTTAGAATTTTGCGAATTTCTTAGATAATTAAGGTATTCTGTGACCTTGTAAGAGAAAACTGTGAGACCAGAGAAAAGGGAACATGGTTCGGAATGTGGTAGGAAATTTTGAATTGACAGGGGCTGCTGACTACAGTTTCTCATAGTAAGCAGCTTAGAATTCTAGTTGTACTGATTTATCAGTGAGTTCTAGCTAACTGGGTTGTCCTAGAACAACGATAATTTTATAGAATTTGAATTATACAGCTATATTTCTTTTCATGTTTTGCACCTCACACAAAGCTGACATTAGCTATGTGATTAAGAATGTTTTTGGTTTTGCGTTTGCTATCCTTCCTTAAAGTAGAGAATGAAGCCCTTTTCGGGCTGTTCTTAAAATACTTTGGGCAAAATTAATATTACGGAGTTTAACCATTCGTTAATAAGTTCACGAACCTCAGTACTCTTAAAGGAATCAACAATTTCGAAATCTCTTAACTCTTTGACTACGGAAGTCAAATCCTAGAAAATTATATCTTATTTTGCCAGAAGTCATGTCAAAATGAATTCTAATCGAATGATGGTTGGTCAAAGCTCGGTTTATTTCTCGTCCAAGCGCACTGATCATTATACAACAACTAGACGGTATGATCTATGAGAGTTTTGATCAAAGGATAATAAATTAGACTGAGAGAATCAAGCATATCGTTCGTACGTTAGCACAACGATAAGGGTTTGTTTTGTTTAATCTCACTTTTTTTTAATTCATATTGAGTAGCTGTTGCAAGTTCTATCACGTACGGCTAAACTGACAGCTTATTTGACAAAACCTAGAGGTAATCTTTCAAAGGGGAATTGCCTTCAATGACAACTTTAATGCGGCTAATTGGAGACGTCCACCAGCGCCCATAATGAATTGCCGCGCTTCGCTTCACTGAAAACTGTCGATTGAAAAAAAAATCTGAGCCAATCTGAACTTGGACCGTCAATAGTAGACTCTTCAAATCTCTTATTTGTATCTTAATCTCTCAGTCGAGATGTAATAAATAATGCAAAATTGAATTTTCTTTCAGCATAAATTTCAGTTCGCAAAATGATAGGCGCTTTACTGAGTAAATCACTTTCAATTCTCAATTGGAACTTCCCATAATGGCAATCAATTTACTTTTATTCTTTTTCTTGACAAAAGGAACTACCGCGGCAATTACTCTCAACATAACTTGTGACAATAACCTATATTTGTACGTGGATGGCAAATATTTGGGTGGTGGTGCTACAAATGCTAGTCAGAAAGATTTCCGCACCTACAAGATAATGTCGCGTAGTCACGTGGTCGCTCTACATTGCACAGCTTCCACACCACCCTGGAAAGGAGGTATATTGGGTTCATTTGAGAACGGACTGGTGACTGACACATCTTGGAAATGCACCACAACAGCTGAATATGGATGGAATATGATAAGTTATCGTGATGATGATTGGCCAATGGCAACTCATCACGGAGCTAACAGTGATTCCACTTTACCTTGGGGAAGTATAAGCAGCATTGACAAAAACGCTGTTTGGATTTGGTCAAATGATAACGAAAATGATTCTGAAGTTTTTTGTCGTCATAAGCTTGTTGAGGAATGTACAGAAGGTATGTTATTCTTCGAGACGTTTGCATTGACTAGACCATTTTGATTAAAAGTCATAGGCCAACACTTAAGCAACCAAAACGAAAACTCAAGGCTAAAACAAGTCATCAGTTACCAGAAGAGCAGGAAAACAAGCGTGACTATGTAGCGCTTGTATTTTGCATCTGATTGCTTTAGAAGGCGGGTATTTTCCCATGACTAATTACAAAGCGAATTGAAATTAGATTTCATCCCGGATTGATATGCTTTTAGCAAATCATTTGTAGGTATCGTTACGTGGTATGACTTCAAGGGTAGCATACTGTTAGGTTACGCTAATCTTGTACCCAGTTCTTACCGTGTAACTGTAATTACAACCACCTAGTTGTGGGAGGCCTGGGTACGAGGGCAACGTCATGCTACCAATGAGCCCCCTCCCTACTAGCCCCCTTTGTCAGCACCACAAAGGGGACCTGAATGTGGAGTGGAAAAAGTACAGTGGCTTGATAAAAAGTCGTCTTTTTCCATAGAAAAACAAAGTTACTTCCAGACACCAGAGTCGATCCAAGACATTGCTATTCAAGGTTTTCTGCTTCATCAAGTAAAAGTGGCCAGCGTGACAGAGTGCGGGCTCAAGTGTGGTCAAAATAGCGCTTGTGTCTCTTTCACAGTACAAAGCTCGGATATTCGAGGATCAAGATTGTGTGAACTTCATAATGTCACGATTGAGAGTCATCCGCAAAATGTTATCAGAAAGGAGGGTTATCAGTATCACGAGGTGGTGCAAATATTTCATTAAAGAATCAGTGGACCACTGTTAGCTGTAAAGAAGGGTAACCAGAGGAAAAGTAAGACGCCGCCTCAGACATCTTTTCAAAAGCATTTCTTGCGGATGAATGAACTTTTTGTCTGGATGGACAAGACGATCACGCTTTTGTCAACTACGGCGTTCAGTATGTCCTCTCAAGAAGTACTATTAAGCTTATCAGGGTAACACTTCACTGTATTCAAGCGATACTTGTGCTCAATTGAGACTTCAGGCACGGCCGGCCTCTAGCTTAGGACGGTTTGAAAGACAAGTTAATATCTGAATACCGTAAATGTTTAGAAGATAGATTTAGGTGGCTGTGGGCACCCCCATTCTTTTCTACCTTTGTTTTGCTTATTTGTTTTAACCTTGAACTTAACCGTTCCCAAAGTGTTTTGTGAAGTGAAGCCTTAGATTTCAATGAGCAAAACCAATTTTTCGCCCTCCACTCCTTGTTTTCTCATTTTCTTGTTAAGGATTCTGATGAAGTTCCGATCAGTGTAAAAACTGAGGCTTCGGTCGCTGGACTTCAAAGGTTGTCGATCAGAAATCACACACTGAGTTGTCAAAAAGGAAAGTTACGCAAACGCATCGCGACTTTGATCCAGTAGAATTTCTTTTTATTTTCTTATCACATTGGAGCCACGGGAGAATGCTGGTGTTTAATAACAACGAGAGAGTTGATCTGGTACTCAGTTGAAATAAAGAAATAAAGTTTATGATGATGATGATGATGATGTTACGGATATAATGCGCTTGCTTGCTCCAGAATTGCGATTTTACCGTGGTAGAAATATCGCGCGCGTGTAGATTGTGAAATTTTCCTATTTCTGACCCTGAGGAAAACAACGTAGACACGCGTGGAAATTTTAAACAAGATGCCTTCGGTATTTATTATTCTACATTTGCTTATTAAATTTGTAAACTAAACTTGCGTAATTTCACCAAATTCCTTGTATCGATGACTTACTTAGTGCACCTACAATCTGAGTATTAATTACATAACTTCCTAGGGAAGATGAATGTCTCAACACGAGTTAATGTAATTAAATTAAAGTTTCATTGAGTGTCAAAAGTAGAGCAGTTTTCAACTGAGTGTGCAAAGTAATTCATGATTGTTTTAGTTTTGCATAACTTCTCTCTGAAATTGAACCAGAAAGCTCACGCGGCCCATCAGATCAATCAGATTCCAAACTAAAAACCAATCATGATTTGGTCGCCCATGTTTTCCCGCGTTTTGCCTGTTTTTACTTTGAGTTTTCATCGGCTATTGATGATGTCAACCTTCGCTCCGATTGACCGTTGTAAATCCTTCCGTTTTGGTTCTCGTGACTCAACTGAAAACTGCTCAAATACAAGATTGAGTTGGTTTTGCTTCACTGCGCTCTACAATTCGCCAACCAAATTCAAAACTAAAAACAATCGCGACTTGGTCGCCAGCATCCTATTAATTACTTTGAAATATCACGAGCTCCTCGTAGCTTTTTTTCCGCCGTTGTGATTGGACGTTGTGTTCACTTAAGTTTTGGTTTTACAACACTAAATGTATAGGCACCTTTATGGCACGCCCTTTTATAAGTGACCGTAGGTGTGGTCTATGTCTCCGTTATCCTACGCTTCTGAAAAATACATGAGTATATTCCCCTGATTAATAGAGAGGACGTGAAAATGAATCCCACAAATCAAAGCGCACTATGTAAAACCGCAGTGGCCCTGGGTATGTGCAAAGGTTAGCAAAGTTTCTATCAAATAATCATAGCCTGTACAAGAAACTAAGCGATGTTTTAAGCGCATGTAGAGTAATTCTAGTAAAAATAAAAGGGGAACGTGAAAAATAGAACAATCTTCACTCGGTATAATAGAAGCTGTAGATTTAAGAAGATAATAAAACGAAAAAGCTCACGTTACAGATTGCAGTCTCATTTCAGGATCAAGGTAAACTACGAGTTTCTCGACGAAGTCGTTGCTCAGATAGAGAACCACGAAACTTTGGATTGGAGGAGAAAAGCAATTGCAGAATAAGACTTTCTCCGGGAGAAAAAATGCTTATTTAAGTTCAAGTTCGAGGTTACTGTCGTTGAAGTACTTTTATATGAAAGGGGTTTCAATGGGGTAAACAAAGAAATTAGCCGTTAGTCATAAAATATAAATAGTTGACTGTAAAAAAGTTTCTTTTTAACTGCTACGAAAAAGAATTAAATGTTAGACGTATAATAGCAAATCTTGACCATTAGCCGTAAAAGCCATCACCTTATTGAGATTCTCTACCGACCACGCAGTTGCCTTACGTATCTTGGGCTTCAGCTTCTGTTAACTCAACTAATATTCAGATTTCTACACTATCCTAACTACTTGCATGAACGGCAGATTCCAAGTATTGAGTGATAATTTGGAACACTTAGGCTCAGTAAATTTGTATTCTATTCTGAATAGTGAGTCTGCAAATATGACAATCTTTAAGTCTCTCAGAGCACTCCTTACAAGCCCCGTGTCCACACAAAAACACCATATTTTTATCTCTCTCCATGCATATCTGGCATTGTCTGTCGTCTTGCAAAACACGCACTTGATTTTCAAGAGAACGCACTCGATCCTGGTAGTCCGTCGAGTCCATCAGGGTTGGTGCATTGATTGGCGCGCCTTCTGCAACACAACGAAGAGATCACTTCAGAATATCGGTCCAGACACAGGTTAAGGGCCTAAAAGCGAATTCCTATCGGAGCAGATCTTGTTATTTGAAGCGTGAAGCGACTAGGAGTACTGCTACTACTACAAGTTGGCGTGCTGGTCCTCAACAGAATATTTCCAGTTTGTCTTGCAGTTTTCTGGTGAGGGTGGAGAGAGGCACTGGGAACGAAACGGGCTGGGCTCGAGCTCAGAACTCAAGATCCGGAGTCTAATCTGCTTATCCCATGATCACTGCGTCTGTCCCTCTGGTTTCTCCACCATGAAGATGAAGCGACAACGACTATTGCATTTCTCCTGCATGCGATGCAAGGCCATCACAGGGAACTCACAGGGTTCCAACATAAACCCCCCGGTTGTGCTTGGTGTGCAACTAGAAAGCCCTCAGTAAAACAGTTTTTGATGAAAAGGGGCAAGGGAAAAACAAACCTACTTGACATCAATGTTTTGTTTACATGAGAAAGTAAGACAACAACGACAACAAACAAAGGGAAAAATTGCAGACCAAAACAAAATACCTGCTGCAATTTTCTGCTGAATTTCCTTATTGCACGAAAGGCAACGCTTTGCTTTGAGAGAACAACCTGCAAGGCAAGTCAACAGAAAAGATAACTTCACATTGGGGCAAAACACACTGCTATAAACAATTAAGTGTTCACTTTTAATTAAATATTGCTCAAAGTATCAAAGCAATTTTCTGCTGAATTTCCTTATTGCACGAAAGGCAACGCTTTGCTTTGAGAGAACAACCTGCAAGGCAAGTCAACAGAAAAGATAACTTCACATTGGGGCAAAACACACTGCTATAAACAATTAAGTGTTCACTTTTAATGAAATATTGCTCAAAGTATCTTGATCGTGTTCAAAAGGAATAACAATCTAACAACCGACCGACTACCTGATGGATGGATATTTTTTTTTTTGTTATACAGAATCCAGGGTTAAAGGAAGATGATCTTCATTTGTCTCGAGTGTAAGAAAAAGAAACAAACCCGAGTCCCCCACAAGCTACGGATTAAAACCTCGATCCTTCGAATTTCGTGGTCCGATGGTCCACTACCGAACCCAGAGAACTCGTCAGTGACCTACCCCCAGGTTCATTTATGACCGCTGATCCTAAATACGGTTCAGATCAGGAATAACGGAAGTGTTGTGTGTATGCAGATCATAACTGAAGGAAGTCATTTGAGCTTAAGCTTCAAATAGAGAAAGGCTTTCTTGTTTGTCAAGAATGAGGAAAGAAATAAAAATATAAGTCCTCGGAGGGAAGTCCTATGAGCTTGGATTTCATATAGAGAAAGATTTTCTTATTTGTCAAGAGTGAGGAAAGAAGTAAAAAAGTCTAAGTCCCCTGCGAGCTGATACAATCAGTTGGTCATGAATTTTACTTGAGCAAGTTATCTTGTGACCGCATGGCCTGAAGGTGACAGTAGCAGTGTTTTCACAACAGATGATACAATCTGCTCCGGCGGCACTGGCTCGGTTCACATCGGCTTGATCTAAACTATCTTGCATTTTCTTCTGGCTTGGTGCAGATCTTGTTGCCCCCTGGGTAGTAACAGATATAAAGTATAGCAAAGAATGAATTTTACAATTTTAAAGTGAAAAGCTAAGAATGCAGCAAGTGTAACCTGCAGAACAGAGTATGTCCCTCCCTTTGCGAGGCATGCGGAAGAGGAAGAAACACGTGCGTATAAGTCACCAATAACTTACCAATGATGGCCCTGATGATGATGACCTTGGTAAAGCGACTGGGGCAGGGTCAGGCGCACCGGTAGATGCGGGTGGGGGTCCCGATTTTGAATGCAAAAACTGTGGTCGAGGTTTAGTGAATGTGGCTGGACGCGAAGTGGCTCTTCGCCTACTAGATGAACAAAAATAGTATCTTAAAAGGTTGTTTAAACAATTAAAGCTTCGTAAGGGTAGTTCATGCTTTGGAAGATGGTAGAGAGAGGTATGAGAAATGTAGGGTTCGGGAAACGATAATAAATCAGCAAGCGGGATGCTGGAGGGAAAGGGATTAAAGAGATAGGCTAAATGGAAAGGAGGGAGAGAGCCTCAACGGTTGTGAAAAGGGGTTGGAGAAGGAAGCGGAGAAGGGGGAAAGAAGGTAGGATTGTAGGATGGAAGAGGAAAGAAAGAGAAAGAGAGGAGAAGGAAGAGGGAAGGAGGAAGAAGAAGGAAGGAATGTAGGTGGGTAAACAAGGAGAAATGGGAAGGCAGGAAAGTGATGGAAAACACAACAAAATCAAAAATATGATCTACAGACTAACTAAGAAGGCGGCGCAGAAGAATATGATGAACTCAACGAAATTTCTTGGGTACCTCGGAGCAGTCCTCGCAAACTGTTTAAGAAGGTTGACAGTTTGTGGGTCTTGGCACATGTCCAGTGGGGTTTTTCCTTCGTTGTTATAAAAGTTAATATCAGCCCCATGTAGAGCTAAGTATACAGCGATAGCGGACCCAGTGTGATGGTCTGTGTCGCCAGCTGGGACATCGACCCCGAGTCCTTGCAAGAGCTAAAATTAAAAGGATGATTCGATACAGCTATTAGTCGCTTGTTTTATGAGGACTTCTTTGAAAACAAAAATAACAAAATCAACAAAACTGACTGACCGAAACAAGAAGAAAAAATATCGCATTGGTTTCGCAAATGGAAAAATTTTTTTGGTTTATTCTTTCTTTATTTTACTATTCTACCACAAAAGTACTTTCTAGGTTTCTTCCCGCTGAGTAAAGCGCTTGACGCTTGTCAAATACGATCCTGGAAAATGGCGTAGCTCACCATGGAATTCTCTGTGGCGAAGTGGTAGTGTATCGCGAAATGCGAAGTTCTAAGGTTCGATTTCTTATCGTTAACTCTGATTTTTAGTCTGCGACCAACTGAAATTGTCTCATCTCGGCGCCTATTAATTGAATACACGTACCCCTCTTAAGCCACTACTGCCGACAGCTTGATGAATAATGGTCAAGTGCAGGGGAGTGTCCCCATCTTCGTCTGCAGCATTCACATCAGCGCCATGTTCAATCAGTAGTTCTATCATGCTGGTGTACGCTTCAGAAACAGCCAGAGACAAGGCCGTCTGTTTCTTTCTGTTGCGCAGATTGATGTCACAGTGGCCCTGTTATTACACAAGCAAGACGAAGAAGTATTCGTGACGCGCGTACAAATTGCAATCCCCGCAGTAAATCCAAAATTACACTTAATTAGATGAAGGTTTGCAGCCTTTTACTTTATACTGTTATCACGATTAACAAGTACATACCGACAACAGCAGAACCCTTGCGATTTCTGTGTGGTTATTGAAGGCAGCTAAATGTAAGGCAGTAAATCCGTCTTCTTTTGGAATCTCAATGAGGCCAGGAAATTTGCTCGCGATTTTTTCAACAGCACTGGTAAGTGGAGTAAAATAAGAGTTATATTTACGTCGGGGATAATATAAAATTCTTTCACATTGCCTTCGCTCTCAATTCGGCAGCGATATGCTGGTGTGGAACCGCTGAGACACGCAAAGACCACGACACAACACTGGGGACTCCAAGCCCTGCTGTTCGCGATTAACCCAAGGGTTCTCTAACGTTTCCACGTTTGAAACATATGTATGAACTGCGGTTATGAGACGTATATGTGAACGATCCTTCGCAGTAAAGCACTATTTGAGCAATAGTGAAAATCAGACCTGAAAAAAATTTCAGGCCTGTACGGGATTCGAACCACTGACCTCTGCGATACTAGTGCAGCGCTCTACCAATTGAGCTAACAAGCCAACTGGGAGCAGGCCATCAAATTAATTCGACATAAACCCGTAGATGATAAATCAAACAACAACAAACATATGAAACATATGTATGAACTGCGGTTATGAGACGTATATGTGAACGATCCTTCGCAGTAAAGCACTATTTGAGCAATAGTGAAAATCAGACCTGAAAAAAATTTCAGGCCTCTACGGGATTCGAACCACTGACCTCCCGTACAGGCCTGAAATTTTTTTTTTCAGGTCTGATTTTCACTATTGCTCAAATAGTGCTTTACTGCGAAGGATCGTTCACATATACGTCTCATAACCGCAGTTCATACATATGTTTCATATGTTTGTTGTTGTTTGATTTATCATCTACGGGTTTATGTCGAATTAATTTGATGGCCTGCTCCCAGTTGGCTTGTTAGCTCAATTGGTAGAGCGCTGCACTAGTATCACAGAGGTCAGTGGTTCGAATCCCGTAGAGGCCTGAAATTTTTTTTTTTCAGGTCTGATTTTCACTATTGCTCAAATAGTGCTTTACTGCGAAGGATCATTCACATATACGTCTCATAACCGCAGTTCATACATATGTTTCATATGTTTGTTGTTGTTTGATTTATCATCTACGGGTTTATGTCGAATTAATTTGATGGCCTGCTCCCAGTTGGCTTGTTAGCTCAATTGGTAGAGCGCTGCACTAGTATCGCAGAGGTCAGTGGTTCGAATCCCGTACAGGCCTGAAAAATTTTTTTCAGGTCTGATTTTCACTATTGCTCAAATAGTGCTTTACTGCGAAGGATCGTTCACATATACGTTTCCACGTTTCCTGCCAGCCGTGGCAGTGACGGGGTAGAAGGAAAAGCCAACGATTGAAAATCCTAATCGGATTAGAAAGCCTAACCCTTTTAAGTCAGCCAACAGGCAGCATATTTTCCTTAATTACATTGAGAACGCGGTTATTAGTCTGCAGCGAGGTTCGAACCCACGAAAACCGTGCAAAAATGGAGTGTATCGTGATTAAAGTCTAAGGAACTATCGAATACTATAACCTACTATTTATTTCCTTTCATGCAAGCTTGATGAAGTGGGTTGAACCCTCTGCCATTTGAAACAGTGATATCCAGCCTTTGGTTATTTAAAATGAGATCCATAATTCCATTCTTTTCTTTGGAGATAGAATCGTGTAAAGGAGTATCACCGGCCAAATCCTGAAGATCAAAAAGAGAAGTCAACCACAACATTTGATTCGATACCGAGTTTTAGTTCACCAAGCTCAGCCATGACAGTTTGGCCCCAGGTGGATTTGAGACGAACAGGTCGCGCACCTGATAATGCAGACTTATTATTAATGTAAATGCATTTCAAAAGAAAGCCAGCATAATGCAATCGACTCACCTGACAGTTGACGTCGCAATGTCGCGATGACAACAAAGCCTTAACACCAGCGTCGTTTCCTTGATTGACAGCCAAATGTAGCGGCGTGCTTTTGTTTTTGTTATCACTCACATTGACGTTTGTTCCAGTGTTCAACATGGTGATCACAGTCTGGCCACTTTTATCGCTATTCACAAAACCAATTTTCAATCACAACAAGGTAAATATAACAGGAAGCCAATAGGAACTCGAAGAAAAAAAACGAGCAAATTTTCTGAAGCACGGTAACATGAAATAGGCCGAGAACAACTGGTTTCAGTTTTGCACTGATTGGTTAATATAATGACACGAGCTTCCATAACAAAGACTCAATGAAGTTAAGAAAATCCCAAAGCAAACCAATGCGACCAAGAAAATCGGTCATGTGCGACCAGCCCCCACTTTGCAAAACTATCAAGAATATGTTTCGTTTTGCTTTCAATCCCAATTACTCTCGGTACTCAATTGAAGCTACAGAATGAAAACGTACGATTATTAGCGAATGTATTGAGTAAAAGTAAAGTCTCTTTATGAGCCAAGTGGCCCATCAGTCAGGCACTAGCTCCGCTTTCTGTAGCATGAAGCGACTAGGAGTATTTCTACCCCCCCCCTCCCCTGGATGGGATGTTAGTCCATCGTAAGGTTACCCCCAGCATTAAATTCGCCGGCACCCATCTTAAAACACCTATCTTGCCTAAGAACACAACACAATGTCCCCGTCCAAGGCTCCAATCCGGACCACCTGAACTAGTCGAGCGCACCGGCTAACCACGAGGCCACCGCGCCTTCCACATGCACACACTGTACCCTAGATTTTTCCACAAAGAATAAATCGTGAACGGTGGAGAAAGCAACAAACTCACCCGTAAGCCGCATGATGCAACGCCGAGTAATCCTGTTCGTCCTAACAACAGAAAAGGGAAGAGAGATACATAAAGGTGTATTGTCGCGTCACTAGCGTGGGATAAACAAAATCTGAGACCTCGTGAAACCCAGGCCCTTCGGAACCTGCGTTCCGATGCTGTACCACTGACCTACAGAGATTTTCACGGTGCGCTAAGCCATTATCGTGGTCCTAAAAGACACATGTCTTGCAGATGCTACGATCTCGGTATTGTCAAAAGTTTCATGTGAATAAAAAAAAAAATAGCGAGCTAAAGCTAATTTCGCGGTTGGGCTCTCAACCAAACAAGTCACAAATACCTTAAAATGCAAAGATATCAAAAGATGTCAAACTGGAGCTCATTCTAGTACGCTTAACATAAGAGCAATGTTTATCTGTCATTAATTCTAACCTTAACATCCTTGTCAGCGCCTTTGTTTACGAGAAACTTAACAATTTCGGTGCGACCTTGATGACAGGCTACATGAAGAGCGGTTTTGCCCGCTCTCTTGTGATTAATCTGCGGATGGAAAAAAAAAAGTGTCAGATACGGCTGCTTACAAATTTATAGTCCATTTGTCGCGTGATAAAATCAATAGGCTAATCACAACACCTTTCCGGGATTTGCTTCCAGGAGTTCGCGGACTTCTTGTAGGTTTCCAGTTGAAGATGCGTTCACTAATCTGTCCCCAGGATCACTTCCTCCTTTCTTGGCCGCCTCTACCAACATCATCTTAAGAAGGCCTTGTAGCTCCGTTAGCTTGTCTGCTTTAGAAAATAAATCGGAAAGAAAAGTTAGTTTAAGAACTTAGTTATCAATACTTTGTATTGTCGAGATTCTTGCTCAAGCCAACTATCAACTATCGCAAGAAACAGTGTGACTTTTCTCTCATGATACACCAACACAGCGGTCCAACACCGTCTTGCATGCGCGAGGGGATCAGTTCTGGCCGACCGTGCGCCAGTAGAGAGATTTGGCGACGCGTTTACGCGAAACGTGAATGGCAAGAGTGACCACGTGACCTTGTTTTTCCCGCCATTTTTTCACGTTCGCCGGTTGCGGTTTGCCGTTTCTACGTGAAAGTAGCCTGTTTCGCGTTTGCCATGTACGTAAGGATTTTCTTCACTTTTTCGCTCACGGACTAGAAGTTGATAGCCGGATAAAGAGCACTAAAACTATCCCTTGTAAGTCATACAAGGACGCCTTCAAATTTACAATGACGTGAGCTCACAAGAAGCTAAAGCAGCAACGTTCACGCTATTGTACGTGAAACGTAAAAGAGCAAGCTGACGTTTGCCGTTTCACTTCAAAGCGGAGCTAAATCTCCCTAATAACACAGCAATCAAACGTAAAGTATGCGCAAGGGAACCACTATGGCCGGCAGCGCGCCAATTTCTCGAGCAAAATTTCAAAGCACAACATATTTCTGTAGCGTTTATGTACATGTATAAAGTTTTGAAATTCATGCTTGAGAGTACAT
This sequence comes from Stylophora pistillata, assembly GCF_964205215.1. Classification (NCBI taxonomy): domain Eukaryota; kingdom Metazoa; phylum Cnidaria; class Anthozoa; order Scleractinia; family Pocilloporidae; genus Stylophora; species Stylophora pistillata. Next base: position 50,892,301 of record NC_142520.1, on the reverse strand, counting down.
TTTCCTGACCTGGAGATCCAGTTGGAACTTCACCCTGTCGCGAAGTAGCCTCGCCTCCCGTTAGATCTTCCAGTGCTGCTGGGTTGAACAGCCAAAGGTCCGTAGCTACCATAACCACAACATCACCATCGCTGTCCACCTCTAGAATTTTCCCTTCTTTACCCAAAGCCTAAAAAAAAAAAAATGAAATAAACAAATATATGTCTCGAGTCCTCGAAACAATAGTTAACGTAATTGACAATTTGGACGACCGCACAAAACGAAACTGACAAATCGGACACCCGCCCTGCGGTCGTTCGATCTTGTAACCACTTGTGTGATTACAGATCGAATTGGACTCTATTCATAAACTTTCAGTCTTATTACCATTACTAATTTGGACGCAAGTATTAGCCGCAAAGTCGCGTATTGTAACTTTTAAGTTCAAATTGGGACATGTAACCGTAAAACAGCAAATTCTACGAGAAACACTAACCGCCGTCATTGACTCATTCCAGCCACCGTGTCCTTGCTGTAAATTTTGAACTTCTTGCTTGTTTCTTAATACTCTCACTTTATCTCCAGCCTGGAAAGTCGGTAACTACAATGAAAAAAAATCAACTTGTTAACGAGAACATCATGGGAAGGAGAGATGTTTTCGGGCAGTTACCGAAGGGGTTTGGAAAGAGTTTAATCTTTCAACTGCTGCCTAGAGTGTTGAAATTCTTGGGCTAGGAAGGCCACGGATTCTCTTCTTGTTTCTTGGTCATTGTCATTTCACCTCTTCTGTCGATTGTTGAAGACCAAGTTAAATACCTTTGATCATTGGGAATCGATCCGATGCTGTTTTCAATGGGAAAAACAAAACCAAAGACCAAGAAATATTGGATGGAAAGGGCGGGTTTGCTTTATTGCAAATGTCAGCTTAGTAGTACAGGGTCGTCTACCCACATGTAATAAGCAAAAGTTTCCACGCTTAGCTTTTCTTGTTTTTCAAGCCAAGATGAGATTAGAGTTTGGCACGCACAGAAAGTTGCGCAAGGACCAGTTGCTCGACATACCTGCGTGGCCCGTGCGGCGAAATAACTTCCCGGGATTGGCAAAGTTTCAGTCACAGCAAATTATGCAAAAAATCTAGAAAGATTTAAGCTTAAATCTCGTTGAACGTTTAAAGCGACATATCAATGACTGCAATCATCGTGTTGTATACAAACCTCGCAAACTTTAAAACACGTTCTCTACTGATACCTGCGAAAGTATTCAGAATAATTTCCGGTAAGATTTTCGCGGACATGATCGATTTCTCTTACATTGTGTGCTGAGACTGAAACTTTTCACCTCGAGCAAATCTCCGTCACAAGGTCCAAACAAACATAGCGAGCAACTGAGCTACTAGTATATGTCCGTGTTAAAACACACGAAAGGACTCTAAAGCACACTTCACTCTGATTGGGCAGAAAAACACAAAGATTTTCTGGCACCAATCAGATGGCAGAACGACTGCGACCGTTTGGAACTAGTCTTGTAAGACAATGTCCCCAGGGGCTCTTCATGCCCTAACTTGAAATCGACCCACAGCCCCTGGGTCTCCGAGGATGAGTCTAGGCGAGCCTGTTACAGAAGTTCCGTGAGTACAACGAAGCGCGAAGGAAAAAAAGCGGAGGTCTGGGTCGGGTCGCTTGTCCCTAGGAGTTTGCTTCGTCGTTTATCGCTTATTCGTAAGTGGATCACTGAAACCTCAAACTCCCCGTTATCTCCAGATTAGTCCGCGCTCCTAGCGTTCGGCCAACAACATGATCTTCTAAATGCTAGCTAAGTGATTATTTTTACCGAATGGATAGTCCTAAATTCCACTGGCTTAAACATATACCCCGTTCACACAGTTGAAATACGTTTGAAAGCTTTTTTGCCAAACACTGTTTGAAATTGTTGTCCTGATCAAAGCTGCCTAAACTCATGTTTCTGGACTTCAAATTTAGCACGGTAAGAAAGAAAGGTAACTTATCACTTGAGCCCATGTAAAATTTTAATAAGTCTTTCAGTTCTGTATTGCTGATTTTTATTTAGTAAAGCTGATTTAACCAATCTTGCTTTACTAGCGTAAATGGAGCATTTATCATGGACTCACCTTAGTGACTGCATCTGGATGGAATACCCATGACTGGAGCCCATACATGATGTGAACATCACCGTCATCGTCTATTTTATGTATTTTTCCCACCTTACCAACACACTGAGTAAAAAGTTAACAAAAAAATCAGAAAAAGAATATCAACAACTACAAAACATTGAGGATGTTAAATGGCCGCATGGGGAATTACGAATTTTATTACACGACTCGGGCAGTCAGCCCAATAACTAAAATCAACCAGTCAAAATGCTCTATTGCCAGTCAATACTCTCTCAGTATTGGACCAGGCACTGTCCCGAATGGTCCCGAATGATACCGCACTTGTGTCCCTTTGAACTTCTGTCGTATAATAAATCTCTTATTAACCAAGCTTGCTCGTGACAATACTGGAAGAATATCGGCCCTCGGTCTTTTTTGTACGGACCTCGCTGCGCTCGGTCCGTACTGTCAAGACCTCGGGCCGATATTCTCCCAGTACGGCCCTCGCGCTTGGTTAATAAGATATATTTATCTTCATGTGCTACAAGTACCTCTCATGAGTGAGCGAAGCGAACATAAAACACAACTTTTTTGAAGAACCAGCCATGCGCCTGAATGGGAAGCTCTCTTGTAATTGGCTAATCATGTTAGTAACCATGGCGACACCAATATCCTCACACGTGAAAGATAAAAATAGTATCTTCACTGTGTGCTATGAAAGTATGATTTTTCAGTTCAAGGAAAAATCCTGGTGTTTCATCAGTATCTATATAATAAACTGTTTTATTGACCCCTCTTTATGAGGGCTTATCAGGGACAATAAAATATAAAAAGTCAAACAAAACAAAAACTAAATATTAAATTAAAAAAAAAATGAAATTACACAGAGTATTTATAACAAGACCATAATCATAATACAGAGAGTAAATACACTCTTACCTGTCCCATGCTATCAACCCAGCCACCATGTCCCTGCGACATTGCTTTAAGTACCTCCACATCCAGGTTCACGATAACTCTGTCACCAATCCTCAATCGACTTTTGTTTCTCTGCAGCCGTTTATCACCAACTCTACCCAGGCAATCACGATAGTAATATGGCCCATTTCCAGGAGTTGTACATTTGAGATCGACCTGAATGGAGAACATAACACATTGAACAATTATTAAGGATGCAGCTCCAAAGAAAACAAGAAAGCCCAGAAGTTTAAACTTTGAAAAAAACATTATACCTTGCTAAGGTCCGGCTTAGAATATGAAAAGTGAATAATCTATTGTACAATTGCATTAAGGAAGTAATGGTTCTTAAATCACCGTAAATTCTTTAATGAGCCCCCCTCTAATAAGTCCCCCCTCTATTAGGCCCCTCCCACCCCTCCCCCTCAAAAAACAAAAATTCAAAATAACACTCTATGTCAATAAGCGTGATAAATCTATTCAAATACTTTAATTTTAGTTTGTCATTTAAAATTGATTATGGTGATTAATTGACTGATGTTATCATGTTGGCATCGATAGAACATGGAATATGGAAATTAAAGAGCGATGGTAAAAACAAGGTCCATTGAGAGACTTAGATCATAAAATTGAGTTCTTTATTGAGTTTTAAACTAATAAGCCCCTCTCTCTAAAAAGCCATCCCCCCCCCCCCCCGTAGGGGCTTATTAGAGCATTTACATTAGTTTTGGCAAATATCCAACCCTGCCCCTCTCTGTATATCACTGAATCAAATGTAATGTCCAACTAAGCTTTTGAGCACTACGGTCCTATTGGCAATGAAAAGGAATGGAAATAAATAGTGGCCTAACTCTTTAACTCCCAGAAGTGATTAACATGTAACTTCTCCCTAAAATATTCCTGCGCCATCCAGAAAACAAATAATGAGAATACTTGAACTTATTGCATTGGTGTTGCAGGAATCAGCACTAACTATTCAACTTACTAGCCATGCAGCTAGTGACATCCTAGATGTTACGACAATTTCAGTTTGTTTACTAGCCAAGCTGGCTTGTGGAAATGGAAAGCCACTAGCCAAAACTGAATTTCTACTAGTCTGTGGCTAGTGGGCTACCGTTAGTGTCGAGCCCTGGTGTTGTCATCTTGATCTGATGCCAAATTCTCCTAGCCTATTTACAAGGAAATGTGTAACAGCTTGAGGGGAGAATTAAAAATCAGATTATGGAAGTTTTAGGGTTAAAGACAAATTGATTGTAAACCTGAATAAATGAATTTAAGTAATGCTTTGCCAGACATTTTAGCCAGGGCAATCAGACGATGGAAAAGTGAACTCTTTCTTCTCCAGCCCTCCATGCGGTCACTGGTTCTTCATGGATTCATTACTACTACTCATGTCTCCACCTGACCAACAGTCTGCCTCACACTAAAAGCCTAACTAATCTTTTCTTACCGATCCTTGGTATCCTGCTCGGTATGTGTTGTTTCTAAGTATATTCCAGATAACCTTCGCTCCTGCCCTCTCCACATTACTCCAAGCAGTGATCTCTGTCAAAGTGCCAATCCTACCATTGCCACCATCTTGATCAGCCCATTTCCAGTCTCTTCCGCGAGCAACTTTGGCTCCAGGGAAAAATCCCTTGGATTGTACCTTAACAGCACCTGCACGCCTACCAACAGGTATTCTTGAAAAATGAAAGTGAACAAAATAAAGAGATGGTAAATTTTAGGTTGGGAGTTATGAGAACATTGCTGACAGACTGCGAGAGCTAATATCCCAGTTTTCATAATACATATATCTTATTAACCAAGCGTGAGGGCCGTACTGGGAGAATATCGGCCCGAGGTCTTGACAGTATGGACTGAGCTGTGCTCGGTCCGCATAAAAAAGACCGAGGGCCGATATTCTTCCAGTACAGTCCCGAGCAAACTTGGTTAATAAGAGATTTATTATACAACTGAAGTTCAAAGGGACACAAGTGCAGTATCATTCGCAACCATTCGGGACAGTGCCCAGTCCAATACTTAGAGAATATTAGACCAGCAATAGAGCATTTTGATTGGTTGATTTTAGTTATTGACCCTCTGACTGCACGAGTCATGTAATAAAACCCTTTTATTCCCATGAGTGCCCTAGACAGAATTTCTTCTTACAATACCAATACAATATTAAGCAGAAAAGTAACTGCCTCCTGGTTAGCTCAATGGATAGAGCGTTGGACTGTTGTGCGGGAGGTCGAGGGTTCGAGCCCCGGCCGGACCAACACTCCGGGTCTTAAAATAATTGAGAAGAATTTGCTGCCTTCCTATAACATCAAGAAATGGTTAGATATTCTAGTCTTCTCGGATAAGGATGAATAAATGGAGGTCCCGTCTCCTGCAGGGTTGGGGTAGGAGACGTTAATTTCCCACACACGAGATTACTGTGTGATGGGTGTCCTCCCCTGGGTGGGATGGGTGGGTTTACAGAGGGCCATGTGTTAGAAAACTCTTTACTGGGTTAATCATGTATTTACCCTCTTGAAATAAAGAACATTGTATTGTATTGTACTGTTAGTAGTAACGAGAATTAAGAAAAATATCAAATGGGGGGTTTCAAGTTGATCCATAACCAAATTCTCTAAACTAAAGTCGTAAAAATTGTATGGCAAACAGCAAGAAGAATATTAATCAGATCCTGGGAGTGTGGAAATGGATAAAGTGATTGGAAGATGTGGGTGATGGGCTTACTCTTCATCCATCCTGTTAGTCCACCACCTGTAACCCAACACAAATGTCAAACTTCCCTGATTGGTTACCCATAACAAGTTACACTACTCCTGGGCGAGTAACATGATCAAGGTAAGGGGTATTGCCTAAGAAAACATTTCTAAGTGAATCACAATGACCTTTTCTGGTATCAAACAAGGCTTTCTGTATTAGTAATCTACCATTCACAGCACTTGGCCAGAGATAAGAAAGAATGTCGCAAGAAAGTGTAACAAGTCATTACCAGTATTTTAAGTTTATGTCTTACTATCCTTGTTAATGATACAACTTGCACCAGGACTACAAGACTTTTGAAACACTCACAAATTGAATTCATGTAGAGGTTTTAAATTTTACATTTTAATTAATAGCATACATGTTCACATTTAAATGAGCCTCAGGCTCACTGGTAAAATGTGTCTAAATAAAGTAGTAGTAGTACTACTACTATTACATATATCTTATTAACCAAGCACGAGGGCCGTACTGGGAGAATATTGGCCCGAGGTCTTGTATGGACCGAGCACAGCGAGGTCCGTAAAAAAAAAGACCGAGGGCCAATATTCTTCCAGTATGGTCCCGAGCGAGCTTGGTTAATAAGAGATTTATTATATATGACTGAAGTTCAAAGGGACACAAGTGCAGTATCATTGGGAATCATTCGGGACAATGCCCGGTCTAATACTGAGAGAATATTGACTGGCAATAGAGCATTTTGATTGGTTGATTTTAGTTATTGGCCCTCTGACTGCCTGAGTCGTGTAATAATGTAGGATACGTCTGTGTGAAAGTAGTCCTACAAAAGATCATTGTCATCTATGCAGTAAGTGATGTTTCTATGACCTTACAGAAAGTCATCATCAGAGAGAATGCTGACTTCTGCTGAGGACAACAGTCCTTCTCAGGACTAATCTCACTTGGTCCATCTGACAACATCATCGAAAGCAACTCATGCACTCAAAACTTTTGCTGAATCAAATTAAAGGATTGAATAGGAAGTGTGTGCAGAGGGGAAAGCTAGTAGAGAAGAAATATTTGGAGGGCCAGAAGGAAGAAGGCAAAGTACGAAGAAGACTAGAAATTACAGTGGAGAGGGAAAGATTAGAGGGGAAAGAGTGAATTGCTGAGTAACTTACCCATGTTCTCGAGAAGCTTGATCAAATCGCAAAAATTCATGTTGCATATCATGAACATCATTCACAAAACATGTTGGACACAAATCATAGTCTGGGCAGTTAGCACATTTGTATCGTGTTCCAATTAGGGGAGATTGCTTGCAACCATCACAAGTAACAAAGACGTGCTTCAAACCTGTTAAAAGAGCATTAAAACTGTCCAAATTGTTATGGTTCTACTTCTTTTCCTGTTATTATTGATATATGCAAAAGATCCGGCTACGAAACTTAGTAAATGTTTCATTTCTCGAAGAAAGTTATTGAAGAATTAGTGTCGCTTATCACTCATGGCAGTCAGTCATTGATCGCTGTCATGTATAGTTTTCCAGTTTAGTATTAATTTGCAACAAACCTCATTCTCATTATTTCAAAAATGATCATGGCTGACTTCAATATATGAATTATATAAATTTCAGTACGGCTAAAGAAATGACGATCAAAAACTTAAACTATCACTTGTTTGCAGGACATAAATAGTAAAAGGTAGGACATGATGGACGGTCACCTATGAGCCTCTACCTCAAATTGGTGGCCAATATAGTAAGAAAGTTAGTTTGACGTAGCCTTTGAATTCGATCGAATATCGGCCTTCGATCCGCTTTAACAAAGGGGATCGACAAATATCAGAGAGAATTCCATGGATGTCGAATCGTTGCAACATTTTCAAAAACGTAAACAATATTGTACAACTCGCTGGAGGATAGCGTGGGAAGTCGTTAATCTATTTCTCTCTCTCTTTTAACTTTCGCTTGTATTTTTGAATTAAAAAATAAATCAATAATTCACTTGCCTGTTTGAGCGCTGTCGAAGATTCGTAGATCATACTTTCCAGAATATCCTGCCCTATAGTTCGCCTGTCTTCCAGAATCCCAGTACACCAAAACAGTGTCTTCAGGAAAGTTTCCATCGCCACCAAGATGGACGACTGTCCCCACATTTCCCTCACCTCCGTCCTGATCACCCCACATCCAGTCGGGACCACGAACAACACGTAGACCAACCTCCATTGTTTGCTTTATTTCAGGGTCTGAAACCCATCAACATGGTCCGAACATAAAACATTCAAGTGACCGCCATTTTGAAAACGAAAGCGATCGAATGATGAGAGCCTGTTTAATCGCATGTCGTGGAGAAGATTGCGTGACACAGGGATTGACTTCCGGGAAAATTCCCTGAAATTATGCTTGTTTCGAGATCTTTGTGGCGAGCGTGACCAATCGTAGAATCACGCAGAAAAATGCACCTTTCTAAAAAGTTCCATCTTTTGTTAAAAACAAATCGCTAAGTAGCTATTCCTTGACTTTGTCTTGTTGATTTTGAATTCCATCCATGCCAAATTCAGAGCACTTTCCATATCCACTATCAAGAGAAGTAGAATTAATTCAGTTATATGTCTCTTATAAGCTCTCTTCATCTCCCGGTGTTCTACAATACAATACAATACAATACAATACAATACAATACAATACAATACAATACAATGTTCTTTATTTCGAGAGGGTAGATACATGATTAACCCAGTAAAGAGTTTTCTAACACATGGCCCTCTAATAAACCCACCCAACCCCCCCCCCCCCCCCAGGGGAGGACATCCATCACACAGTAATCTCGTGTGTGGGAAATTAACGTCTCCTACCCCATCCCTGCAGGAGACGGGACCTCCATTTATTCGTCCCTATCCGACACGAAGCACGCTTTTACCATCTTGAGCTTTCTCTGGTTTGATGCTACTTTAAGCATATTGCGTCCTCATTGTGCTTGATTACCAGGACATGTAAAATTCATGACTCATTACAAGTTGTGAACGGAAAAGAGAAACCAGGAAGTAGCCAGTCTTTAGTGGGATATTTACCTAGTCATTTGTCTATTAGAAAGCGAATGATGTCTTTTGAGATTTCTCAGGTCCACACAAGGTCTCGATAAAAAGTGCCAATTTGTGATTTTTTTTTACTTAAGTTTACATTTATTACTTTCTCGCCCCCTGCATGCTCATAGTTGCTATACAAAAATCAGTGTAACTCCAATCATTCCAATTATATCCGAAGACTTCCGAAGAAATTTAGTAGTTTCGAACACATCCAAAAAAACCGTGCTCCGTTGTGGGATTTTGGCCAATATAGTGGCCGCTTTTGCGTTTTGGCCACTAGGGGCCCTTTTCCCATTTTAACCACTAGTGGCCACTGCTGGCCGTTTTGGCATTTTAGCTAACGATAGCCGTTTCAACAACTTGGCCACTAATAGCCCTTTTAGCGCTTTCGCAACTAGTGGCCGTTTTAGTATTTTTGGCCATTCAGGTGGCTGTTTCGGCATTTTGGCCATGCACTTGTAGCCGTTTTGGCATTTTAGCCACTAGTGGCCGTTTTAGCATTTTGGCCACTAGAGGCCGTTTTCGCATTTTGAACACAAGTGGCGGTTTTGGCATTTTGGCCACTAGTGGCCGTTTTGACAATTTGACCACAAGTGGCCATTTCGGCATTTTGGCCACTAGTGGCCATTTTGGCATTTTGGCCACCACTAGTGACGGTTCTCCCATTTCGACCACTAGTCGCCGTTTTAGCATTTTGGCCACTAGTGGCTGTTTTGGCATTTTAGCCACTAGTGGCGGTTTTGGCATTTTGGCCACTAGTGGCCGCTTTGGCATTTTGGCCACTAGTGGCCATTTTGGCATTTTGGCATTTTGGCCACCACTTGTGGCTGTTTTGGCATTTTAGCCACTAGTGGCGGTTTTGGCATTTTGGCCACTAGTGGCCGCTTTGACATTTTGGCCACTAGTGGCCATTTTGGCATTTTGGCATTTTGGCCACCACTTGTGGCTGTTTTGGCATTTTGGCCGCTAGCGGCGGTTTTGGCATTTTGGCCACTAGTGGCCGCTTTGGCATTTTGGCCACAATTGGCCATTTTGGCATTTTGGAATTTTGGCCACCACTTGTGGCTGTTTTGGCATTTTGGCCGCTTGTGGCTGTTTTGGCATTTTGGCCACTAGTGGCGGTTTTGGCATTTTGGCCACTAGTGGCCATTTTGGCATTTTGGAATTTTGGCCACTAGTGGTGGTTCTCGAATTTCGACCACCAGTAACCGTTTTAGCATTTTGGCCACTAGGAGCTGTTTCGGCACTTTGGCCACTAGTGGCGGTTTTGGCATTTTGGCCACTAGTGGCCGTTTTGGCTCTTTGGCCACTAGTAGCGGTTCTTGCATTTTGGCCAATAGTAGCCGTTTTGGCATTTCGGCCATAAGTGGCCGCTTTGACATTTTGGACACTAGTGGTGGTTTTGGTATTTCGGCCACTAGTGGCGGTTTTGGCATTTTGGCCACTAGTTGCTGTTTTAGTATTTCGGCCATAAGCAGCCGCTTTGCCATTTTGTTTTGACAATTTGGCCACTAGTGGCCTTTTTAGCATTATGGCCACTAAGGGGTGTTTTAGGATTTTGGCCACTAATGGCAGTTTTGGCATTTTTGCCGCTAGTGGCCGTTTTGGCATTTTGGCCACTAGCATTCGTTTTAGCATTTTGGCCACTAGTGGCCGTTTCGGCATTTTGGTTACTACTGGCAGTTTTGGCATTTTAGCCGCTAGTGGCCGTTTTGGCATTTTGGCCACTAGTAGCCGTTTTAGCATTTTGGCCACCAGTGACCGTTTTGGCATTTTTGCCACTACCGGCAGCGTTGGCATTTGGGACACTAATGACCATTTTGGAATTTTGGCCATAAGTGGCCCCTTGGGCATTTCAGCCATAAATGCCACTTTGACATTTTGGTTACTAGTTGCCATATTTGCATTTTAGCCACTAGTGGCCATTTTGACAATTTAGCCACTAGTGGCTGTTTTGCCATTTGGCAACTAGTGGCAGTTTTGGCTATTTGGCCACTAGTGGCTATTTTGGCTATTTGGCCACTACTGGCTAGGCTTAGCCACAAGTTGCTCGGCAATTTTTTGGCAACTTTTGAGATTTTCGGCAACTTTTTAGAATTTTAGCAACTCTTAGAGTTTTCGGCAACTTTGGGCTTTCTGAGGTTATTTGAAGCCACTTTCTTCACGTTTTGAGCCACATTGGTCAGTTTTCGATAGGCATTTATTCAATTTATTCTAAAATACAATAATTAGGGCCCCCCCATGGGTTGATTTTTGTGATGCCTTATCCCGAGGTCAGCGGTATCACGTTGCACGTTATTCAAGATAGCGGACAATTACAGTGTCTATTTGTTGATCAAGTGAAATGGAAAGAACCTCTGATATTACCACTGGACTTTGACAAATAAAGTTTTGATAAGAAGCAATGTGCGAATTTTTGATCTTTAAAAAAAGGTACGAAAAGCAGAAAAATTTTGGCAACTTTTCGGCAACGTTTTGGAAATTCAGCAACTTTTCGGCAACTTTTTGAAAAAAATAGCAACTTTTTGGCAACTTTTTTAAAAAAAATAGCAACTTTTTGGCAACTTTTTTAAAAAAAATAGCAACTTTTTGGCAACTTTTAGACACTTTTATCGGCAACTTTTAGACACTTTTATCGGCAACTTTTAGACACTTTTATCGGCAACTTTTGGCTAGGCCTACTACTGGCAGTTTTGGCATTTTGGCCACTAATGGCCTTTTTGGCATTTTGGCCACTAGTAGTAGTTGTGGCATTTTGGCCACTAGTTGCCGTTTTGGCATTTTTGGCACTAGTTGCCGTTTAGTCATTTCGGCCATAAGTGGCCGCCTTGGCATTTTGGCGAGTAGTGGCTATTTTGGCATTATGGCCACTACTGGCTGTTTTGACAAATTGGCCACTAGTCGCCTTTTTAGCATTTTGGCCGCTTTGGTACTTTGGCCATTAGTGGCCATATTGGCATTTTTGCCACTGGTGGCCGTTTTAGCCTTTTGGCAACAAGCCGCGATTTTAGCATTTTGGCCACTGGTGGCAGTTCTTGCATATGAACCGCTAGTGGCCCCTTTGCCGGGCACTTCGGCTACTAGTGGCCATTTTGCCATTTTGCCACTAGTAGCCGTTTGGGCAATTTGGTCACTAGTGGCCGTTTTAGCATCCTGGCCACTAGTGGCCGTTCTGGCATTTTGGCCACTGCTTGCGGTTTTGGTATTTTGGCCACTAGTTGCTGTTTTGGCATTTCGGCCATAAGTGGCCGCCTTGGCATTTTGTTGAGTAGTGGCCATTTTAGCATTTTGGCCACTAGTGGCCGTTTTGGCAATTTGGCCATTGGTGGCCGTTTTTTCCTTTTGGCCACTAGTGGCCACTAGTGTCGGTTTTGGTATCAGTGGCAACCAGTGGCGGTTTTGGCATTTTTGCCACTGGTGGCGGTTTTGGCATTTTGCCCACTGATAGCAGTTTTGGCACTTTGGCCACTACTAGCGGCTCTCGCCTTTTGTCTAGTGGCTGTTTTGGCATAGGTGGACGCATTGGCATTCTACCCATGCCATTAGTGGCCATTTTGCCATTTTTGCCAAAAGTGGCTGTTTTGGCAATTTGGCTACTTGTGGCCGTTTTAGCATTTTCACCACTAGTTGCGGTTTTGGTGTTTTGGCCACTAGTGGTGGTTTGGCATTTTAGCCACTAGTTGCAGTTCTCGAATTTTGGCCACTAGCTGCCGTTTTGGCATTTCGGCGGCCATTAAGTGGCCACCTTAGCATTTTGCGAGTTGTGGCCATTTTGGCATTTTGGTCACTACTTGGTGTTTTGGCATTTTGGCCACTTGTGGCCGTTTTCGCATTTTGGCCACTAGTGCCCGTTTTGGCATTTTTGCCACTAGTAGCGGTTTTGACATTTTAGCCTCTAGTGGCCGACTTGGCATTTTGGTCACTAGTGGCGGTTTTCGCATTTTGGTTACTAGTGGCGGTTTTCGCATTTTGGCGAGCAGTGGCCATTTTGGCATTTTGCCCTCTACTGGCCGTTTTTGCAATTTGACTATTACTGGCCGTATTAGTATTTAGGCCACTAGTGGCGGTTTTTGCATTTTGGCGAGTTGTGGCCTCTTTGTGTGTTTGTGTTTTGTGCACTAGTGGCCCATTTGGGGTTTTGTCCACTACTGGCTTATTTGGGGTTTTGTCCACTAGTGGCCGATTTAATGTTTTGTTCATTAGTGGTCGATTTGGGGTTTTGTCCGCTAGTGGCCGATTTGTGGTTTTGTCCAGTAGGGGCCGATTAGGGGTTTTTCCACTAGTGGCCGATTGAACGTTTTGTCCACAAGTGGCCGAGTTAGTGTTTATTCTACTATGGGCTGACTTGGGGTTTTGTCTACTAGTGGCCAATTTGTGGTTTTGTCCACTAGTGGCCTATTTGGGGTTTTGTGCACTTGTGGCTGATTTGGGGTTTTGTCCAGTAGTGGCCGATTTGGCGTTTTGTCCATTAGTGGGTTATTTGGGGTTTTGTCCTGTAGTGGCCGATTATGGGTTTTGTCCAGTAGTGGCCGATTTGGGGTTTGGTTCACTAGTGGCTGATCTGGGGTATTTTTCCCCTAGGGGCTGAGTTGGGGTTTTTTCCACTAGTGGCCGATTTGGGTTTTTTTTCTACTAGTGGCCGATTTAACGTTTTGCCCAGTAGTGGCTGATTTGAGGTTTTTTCCACTTGTGGCCGATTTGGGGTTTTGTCAAGTTGTTGCCGATTTGGGGTTTTGTCCACTAGTGGCCGATTTAGGGTTTTGTCCAGTAGTGGCCGATTTGAGGTTTTGTCCACTAGTGTCCGATTTGGGGTTTTGTCCATTAGCGGCTGTTTTGGTAATTTGGGTAATTATGGCCGTTTTAGCATTTCGGTTGTTATTGGCCGTTTTGCTATTGTAGTCCTTAGTGGCGGTTTTTGCATTTTGCTCACTAGTGGTTGTTTTTTGGCAATTAGTTGTGGTTTTCGCATTTTGGACACCAGTGGCTGTTTAAGTCGGCCATAAGTGGCCATGTTGGCATTCTAGCCACTAGCGGCTATTTTGGCCACTGGGGAATCTTTCTGCATTTTAACCACCAGTGTCTAATGTCGCATTTTGGCCACTGCTGGCTGTTTTAGCATTTTAGCCACCATAGTGGTCCTTTTGCAATTTGGCCAGTAGTGGTCGTTTTGGCATTTTGGCCACGAGTGGCCCGGTTTTGGCATTTTCGCCACTAGTGGCAGTTTTGGCATTTTCGCCACTAGTGGCAGTTTTGGCATTTTCGCTACTAGTGGCCGTTTTGGCATTTTGGCCATTAGTTGCAGTTCTCGCATTTTGGCCACTAGTTGCCGTTTTGGCATTTTAGCCACTAATGGCCGTTTTAGCATTTTTGCCACTAGTGGCTGTCTTGGCATTTTGGCCACTTGTGGCTGTTTTGGCACTTTGGCCACTAGTGGCCGTTTTGACATTGATCTTGATAAGGCTGGTTGCTTTTTTGGTCTGTTGGCCACCTGTGTCAGTTTTAACATTTTGGCCAGTAGTGGCTGTTTGGACATTTTTGTCACTAGTAGCTGAATTAGCAATTTGACAGTAGTGGCCGTTTTGGAATTTTTTCGCTTCTGGTGGCGCGGTTTCTGCATTTTGGCAGGAGGGAGGGGTGGCGCGGTTTCTGCATTTTGGCAGGAGGGAGGGGTGGTGCGGTTTCTGCATTTTGGCTTTTAGTGGCCAAATGTCAAAACATCCAGGAGTAGTCGTTTTGCGATTCTAGCCTATAGTGGAATTTTTGGCATTTTGGCCACTAGGAATACGAAAGGAATACACTAGGAATACTCTGATTATTTCCATCGAAAAGAAACAGAGTCGGCGGAAAAAAAATGCTTAAGAGTTTCACTTTTTTTATCTGTATTAGTTTACCAGGAACTCATTCTGTGGATTCCCGTGGAAAAAAAACATAAAAAAGCTGATTTCAAATGCTACCTTGAAAAATAACAAAAAAAGTCAACAAAACTTGCTGTCAACCCACGATATGGACTGGGAGGGTTATAAAATGACAGGTGATACTTGCAATCTGCTTGGCTCTCATTGGTGTGATTTATTCACGAATCGCATAGTTTCTTGTCCTTAATCACATCTTTTTCCCAGCTTATGAGAAATCTTTATTAAAACAGAATAACCAATTATATTTCAAGGCTTGTTAACTAATCAAATTAGAGAAAAATGAAAAGGAACCTTTGCAACTGTTTACAAACCAGCTCAGCACTGGATCAGTGAAAAATTTTTAACAGAAAAAAAACCTGTGTTTGTTAGCGGCTGTATTTTGCGCTTTCAAAATTGATGTAATAGAGTGGTTATTGACTTTCGTGTCGTGCCATTTTGGTCTGAAATCACACTTGTGATGTCAAGTCAAACTCGCGCTGCGCTCGTTGAAATCTTGAAATCACTCGTCGTATCACTTTAGACCAAACTGCACTCCACTCTGTTAAATTACCAATATAAACAAACCCACTTCTGACTTGTTGGTATGTCGCTTGATAAAGTCCTTGGCTGAGAGATTGTCCTCAAAATTTCTTCGAAGCTTCGCTTCTCGACCAAATATTCATTTTTATTTGGACAATATCTCAGCTGCGGATATTATCAGCCGACATACTGGGCGCCTGAAAGGGTTTATTTACGAAATACCTGTAAATAACTAAATAAAACCTCATTCGCTGCAGACCCTTATAAAGACTTCTACTCGTAGCAATCTGGACTCTCGAGCAATAAATAATGAGTTACCAGGCAAAAATATGATGTATGAAATAAAAGAACAATTAATACAAAGGAGAACAAGATATCTTCAATTCGGATCAATTTGACGCCATACTCCTAAGACATATATTGGGATATCAGAGGAGTGATCGACTTCTTCGCTAAACTCTGTATATTGTCTCAGTTAAACACGAAACAGAGCTTAAACAGAAACGAGATGAATCACACCTTAAGTCCCGAAGTATTTCATTGATATAGCTTGAACTCAGCTCTCCTCTAGCTAAGAACCGAGCTCTTTCTTTTAACCTCAGTTCCCGCCAACAGAACTCAACAACTCAGTTTGAATGATAAATAACAAACATCTCCACCAAGAATGCTGCGAAATAAAAAACGCTATTCTTCGCGTTAATTAGAGAAGAAAAGAGACTAAAAACAAGTGCCTCACAAAATATTTTCACAATCCTTCAGCAATTACACTTTATATTACGAGAAAAACTTTTGATTTTTTCATCCTTGATCATCTTATTTACTCTCAAAACAGACACTGTATTTTATCACTGTCGCTACTTGTTGTGGTTTTTGGTGTTATTTTTAGCGGTTATTTTGCTTCTGTTGTCGTTTAAGCTGAATGGTGTTAATTTCATTTACGATCATGCATATATTCTGATTTATCTCATTTATGTATGCCGCCAGTCATTGTCGTTACTGGTTTTATGATAATTGCCTCTATTGATGTTGTTTTTATTTGTTGCTCCTCTTGATGCCACTGAATTGGTGCTGTTTAAAATGTTGACAGTCCGTTCGGGATAACAGCTGGTTGTTGATGGTTTTTTTTTTTCCACTGCTCAGAAAATGTCGTTCCTTGTTTGCTAAAGATATTCACAAGTATCCCACTGTCGTTGGTTTTTCCTGTTGTTACTGTTTTTGTTATTGTTGCTCTCCATCATCATCGTCTTAATTTCCCGCTTCTTCTTCTATTTGTTATCGTACTATAAAACATTTTGTTTACACATAACTCATCGGCGAAGAGTTTTCTGTCGCACCGTATGCGAAGCGATCTTCTTTGAAAAACATCCAAAGCCTTCCACGAAAGCAAAAAGACAGCCGCTTCAACACAAGTCTTCTCAATTGTTTATCAACGCAGGTATAAACCACAGGATTTAAAACAGCGTTTAGATACGCCAGCCACTTTGTGACACTCGCTCCGGTAGGATCCAATGTATAAAACGCAAAACAAACGCTCACAATAATAAACGGCGCCCAACAGCACAAAAAACTTCCAATTACAAAGGCAACAGTCTTAGCAGCTTTGAGGTGTCTCTTTATTTCTTTATGCCAGTGGTGATGATTGCTTTCTTCCTCTTCTCTACGGGACAGGCCACGTGTGTGTCGCATAGCAACGCGAAACATACTTCCGTAAGCTGCAATGATTATTAATGAGGGAAGAAGGAAGCTTGCACACATGACAAATATGGCGTAACCTGGAAAAGAAAAATTTTCATCATTGTTAACTGATTATCCTAGGTCATCCATTCATTCAGTCATCTGTTATTTTGTCGCTTAGCCATCAGGGGGTCTAGCCTCTCTGCCGTCTGTTCGTTCAGTATTTCAATCGTCTAAATGCTGGTTCTCAGATATCAGGAAAATCCTAGACGATCATGTAACTAAAAATGCTTCTGACCTTATATAAAATTAGTTCCCACGATTAATTAATATTTTGATACTTAATTTTTCCTGTGTTCGACAATAAACAATTAATTAACTAAACTCAACTATCTTTGTACTATAGTGTACAATGCAGTGTATTGTTTTCTTTTGTAGTTTTGAAGTATCTTTTTCCATAAATAAATTTTTGCAAACACGGTAAGCTTGTATAAATAAACCATTAAAGAAAAAAACAATTGAGAAAGGATGAAAAAATCTCGAATGGTGAAAAACAGTGGAATCCTTGTCGAGTATCTGAAAATTTCTCGACAGATGAAAACCAGCCTATAATCTTTGTAGACCCGGGCACAAAGTTGACACCGCTTATGTCTTTAAAAGGAGAAGAAGATGACGAAAAAGAGAGAAAAAACGGGGGGTGATCGCACTACTTACCACCTTTATATTTTCGGAGTGGTTTGATCAACAAGGCAACAGTCATGGAGTAGACCCAAATTCCTCCAATAATGTGCATCGCCCTTCGTGTAGTTATCGCCTGTACGTACGTGTAGGGCCTGGAAACTGCTATATAACGGTCCACACTAATTGACGTCAGGCTCAGAATGGAGGCTGTTCCGCACATGATGTCCACGTGTCTCCAAATCTCGACAAATGTCTCACCGAGAGTTAGAACAGCTGACTTACTGTCATACAGCAGAAAAATCAACCAGATAGGCATACTTATAACTGTAATGAAGATATCTGCTAGGCAAAGATTTATGATGAAATACCGTGTAATCCGCCTGGCAGAGCGCTGTTTATACACAGCTAAACAGACAAAAGTGTTTGCTATTAGGGCGCCTATGATCAGAAGGCAGATCAGTGAGGCGCTAACGAAAGATGCCACGGTCCCTTGTAAAATAGGCTCCAGAGGCTCGGTTCCCAAGGCAGCGGTGACGTTGGAAGTGTTAGAGACCGGAAGCTCCATGACAAAGACTCCAATGATTTTACTGCGCAATTTGTCCTCACTGGGAAGGTCACCCGGTAAATTTGCTCCTTGGAAAACGCTGAAAGCATGGAAAAAAATAGTTAATAGCTTGATAAGATGGGGAACGATCACAATTTATATCGTGAATAAGCTCATGAGATGGTTCCGGAAAAAAAAAAAAAAAGACTTTTTCAGGACCGAACGATATTTTCAATGCGGAGAATCTCTTCCAGCATCGATCCAACAATAATAAACTCGTTATCGGACGAGGGAAGCCTTGATACTGCCAACAGAGAAGTTTTCTGGTGTTATCCAGAAACGAATTTCTCACCAAAGAAACCTTGAATTTTTCTAATAAATCATGTTTAAGCTGATAGACGAATATGTCACGCCGGCCAATCAGAGCACGAGATTTACATTAATCACAACTATTCACCTCGTGGTGTTATCTAAGAGTTCGTTTTATGGATTTCATGTGTATTTTTCTTTATCTGATGTTTTACGAACGACGAAAATATTTTCGGAAGGTGCGCCGGTGGCTGCGATATGGAGAGGTCAAATTCTTGTCTCCTAAACTGAACCATGGTTGGTTATATCTATTGCATTTACGGTCGAGGAAAGTTATATTCTTATGCCTGAAACCTTGGTCTGGTTTGCTGTAGATGTCAGTTTGTTTTATGACGAAGGTTAAAATAACTTTACTAAACGAAACCGACGAAAGGAGTCATCTCATTACGTGACTCGATCCTATAAGTGTAGATTAACCGCACTCCAAGGCAACCGCTGATAAAAGTGAATAAGTCATTTACTGTACTTCAAAGACCCGATTACTACTTTAACAATTTTAAATGGTCTTTTCGTCCATTTGTATGAAACGATTAGTGCAAAGACGCACAAAACTTCATTAGTGAGTTTATGATTAAGTTACATATTGCAACCAGATCAGAAATACAGCTCATATCCATAAGTTTACATTTTAAAACCCTCGCATCGGACCTCCTTATTAGGAAAACACGCAAATCCGGCTTTCTCTTGGTTTTTATAAAACGGTTTCCGCCCAGAGACTTTGTATCGTCTCTTTCTGTTGAATCATGAAATGACAGCTCTCAGTCCGTCTCAAACAAAGTCGCAAACCACAATTGTCCCACGCACACTCGCCTTTCCTGTTTAAATAATTGCCCTTAACTCTCCATAATGCTGTGTCTTCATTTCAAAAAGTATATTTCTTGATACGCTCTTGTCTTTTGTCACTAAACTAGAACAACCGAAAATGTTCAAGTCGACGGAATCTAAAAGGAGCCTCCGTTCCGCTTCTCTACACTAGAAACAGTGCGTTTAATTAAGCAATGAAGATACGTTTTAAAATACTCCTTTTTCCAAAACCGCTCTCGTAAAACAGCTTTTCCGTCAGCGTTTTCAGGTGTTTTTAGTATAGATGATAAGAAAAAAAAGCATTAAAAACAATGTGCTTTTGATACCGTAAGTGCGAATAAGATTCCAAACTAAAAATGGTGAACACGCAAACAGCCAGTTTCCAATAACTAATAATCATATCACAAAGATGATAAGAAATCGCTTAATTCAAAATAATTGAGACATCTAAATGAAATAAGTGTACAGAAGCCAATCGCCACACGTAATTAAGCACTTGAAATCGGACTAGCATTCTACAGCAAGCAACTTTCTGTGAGATTCCTTTTCTTCTGACAGCGCTGTTTGGACTAGCTTTGAGGTCATTAAAAATGGAGTGACAATGAAAAGTGGAAAAAAATTTCAGAGCATTAGCATGGAATATGGCCAGAGGGGCCCAAGTCAATTATATCGTGACCGTAAGTTGTAATTTCCAATCAATTAGAGCAAACATTCCAGCCGAAAAGATTCTGGAGAACTATTATGTGCCTTAGCAAATCGAACCAAATTTGCACACTATGTCTGGTTTACCTCAAAATCCCCAACATTAACGCTATTAGCCTTATGTTGATATTTGCAAAGTATATGTTTTTTATAGAAATATTATCAGTGAATAAACCACACGCGATCACAGAACAGATTTTTGAGACGCCGAGTTTTCACAACAAGTTATAATTTTATCTCTGTATCTAAGCTATTAACTTAGGAAATCAGCCGTAAAATTTTAAGATAAAGAAGGAATTCGAGTTATAAAGAACTGGTTCAAGTTAAATGAGATGATGGACTTAAATTCCTGTTATTTTTGTTTCAGTGTGTCCGTTGCCAATGATAAATCTTCGCCTGAAAATCGTCGCGTTTCTCTACATGAAATACGCAAGCCAGTTCAGAATTCTGGCGATAGTGATGTCATGAAAGCAACTGATAAACGTCTATCTATAAAACATGCTTCTTAAGTTCTTAAAAATACCAAATATTACTTTTCCTTCTTACGCTGGTTACATTAACTCTCAACGTGAAATAAAACACTCGACTTATTTTGTCCCAGCGGCACAGATGAAGACATGTTTCACAAACAACTGATACGCTCACTTACCACTGGAAGCGCGTCCGTCCAAAATTTCTTCTTCCTTGACGAGATGTTAGTTTACAGACTATATTTTTCGTTAGCTACTTCAGTTAATGGGTTTCGTTCGCAATCGCGAATTCTATCTGTAACACGAAAGATCAACTGCCTTGATATGGACCCCGCTGTGCATTGCATTCGGAGGTAAATAATCTGTTTTGAATGTCTGACCTCAAGGAGGGATTTTGAAACTGAAATGATGCGGAAACTAGCTTACTAATCCCCTGAGGCTTGTTTTGCAAACCATCCTTAAAGTATCTTTAAACCTTTTGAAGAAGTAAAGACAATCGACTGATGAAGATAATGGTTGGTCGAGCTTGTAGATTATAGGGTCGTTTAATGCGTTTGTTTTTTTGGCTTGTGTCATAACTCGCTCATTCGCTTTTGTAAGTTGTCATCTCTGAAAGAGAAATCTTTAATGGATACACAACTGTCTGGATCACCGATGATTCCGAGAGAAGCGCTGATGACTGGCCTGAATTAGTTTCATCGCACTTGCCTCAAAGTTTGTATGTCTCTAGATGTATACTCTAAAAAAAATACTTAGAAGAACTTGCACTAAAAAGTTAGAAAAAGGTTTCTCTTTGCTCCCTTTAGGTGGCATTAAAAATTCTGTTTCGAAAATTGAATATTCAGGAGTGTGAAAAGTTTATCTGTTTTGGCTAATGCACACATGAGCAAGTAACACCCCTACTGTTCATTGTTTCACAGCAACGGTGTGAACAACGGATTAAAGAGACATAAATCGTAGAGCTGCGAAAGCACCCTATGTTGCAGTTGTGTGAAAACCTCACAATACTGGCGATAGAATTTTAATTATTATTACGCTGCTGGGATCAAACAGAGACGAAGAAACACCAACAGAGATGCTAGATTCCAGAAAATCACTTCCAATATTATTTGCAACTCATTAATATCAGTTTATTTTGTTACACGCATTTTCATTGACTTTGCGATCTTGAAGGTATTCGCCGCGTCTTGTAGTGTTTTAGTTCAGTGATGATGCTGCAAGTTATTCAAGGCGGCGGCTGATCTCACTGTAAGTTGATAGATTATCTTTCCTTATGTAATTGATCCGCCGTTCCACCTTGTTTTAGTTTTGATCTTTAGGCCACAGAGAATCGTTGATTAACGAATTCTAACTTTCCATCCTGAGCGCAACTTCAGAAGACCCGTCCACCTCATTTACCTGTGTTTGGAGGCTTTGAAGAACGAGGCATAACACAATAGACGCTATTCTTATTTAATGACATGTAAATGAGTGACCGGGTAATCTGAAGTTTAGCCTTTCCGCCTTTTGACTGGGATAAAGATAGGGTGTGAAATCGCCCAACCTTTGGCCCAACCCAAATGAGCTTACGTGGGATGCCAAGTTTTAAAATAAAGCAATCGAGCAGATTGGCTTACCGCTAATGCTGTTATTTAGTTGAATTTCTCGATTCATCATTCCATCTGTCTATTTTCCGGTTTCAAGGTCACTTTCTGATAGTGTAAGGTTTTCAGGTTACTTACAGATTTTCAAGGAAAACACGGAAAAAAAAAAAACAGATCTTCAAAGTTATAACTGGCGAACCTCGGCGGAACAACGAATACTGAGAACTTCAGAGTGTCGCGCGATGTAGCCCACCTGTAAAGGCAAAAAGAATCGATTTCCTTCATCAAAGAAGGAAAACAAGGAGAATGGATTTCCGTTTCTTCTTATACTGTGAACTGCAAATTCCTCATTCTTATGTAACGTTTCGTGGGTCGCCATTCTCTTTGTTTGTTTTCTAGTTTCCAGTTCCTTTTGTAACAAATAGGAATGAACAGCTTTAATTCAATATATATCTCGGGCCATTTCCTAGTTTTGAAGGAAAACACGGACAATCAAAATATAGCTTTTCAGAGCTTTCGCTGACCGACAGGTCACGCAAAAGATTTGGAAAATGTACTGAAGAGAAAAATAGAAGCTCTCTGACGATGTTAGAAAGGTTTTAATTTTCCGCTTCTTCCAAATCCTGGGAACTGAAACTTTTCTCTCTTTGTTTGCTTTGTAATTTCTATAGCCAGTCTTTTATTACAAGTTCCCGGAGATGACAGGCCTAAAGCAATGTCTTCATGTCATTTTTGCGATTTTCAAGGAAGACTCTCCAGAAAGTGGAACTGAGTGATCTCTAAAATTATAGCGGGCTGGGAGAATTACAAAATTAGGCTCAAAGGTAAAGCTTGCAATGGTTAAAGTTTTAAAGACAAAGACAGTACACTTCTGTTGACTTGTTTTTTCCGTGAACTACAAATTTTCAAAAAGGCTGGAACAAACTACAGTTTCGAAATGTGTGAAAGCGTTCCTTGCAGAAGTAAACCCTACTAATCCAGTGGGTGGAAATAAGGCCTCAAAAAAATCATTTCCACCTATTAGATAGGTAGGGTTTATTATTGCGAGGAACGCTTTCATACATTTCATGAAACCGTAGTACACATATATGATTTTCATATACTTAAAAATTCATTAAGCTACAGTTTCCTTCAAGAACATTTGAACTGAATCAACTTCGGATGTTTTCACTCTAGCGACGCGATGGCCGTGAATTTCCTCTTTTTTTACGAACATTTGATATAGCAATCTGTTATGTTCATAGTTGCTTTAAATCAGTTCCTACCAACTGATGACTGAAACCACAAGTACTTGAAAATAAAGTCGATGAAATCATTTGTTATTGAAAAATTTCTGTTTATTTTCTCTTGCCTCAAGACAAAGAAATTTTCTGGACGACTCAGGGTTCAATTATCCCACAAAATACATTAGATGTGTACCTTTGTGGTAAAAACTATCTCTCCTACCCTTATGGATCGAGAGATCTGTTTGAGTCAGTACATGATGTGGCTGATTTCAATCTTTTCTCACTTAAAGACTTCTCAGATGACATTATACATGATCACGGAATCATTGACCTCCATGGTTAAGTCGAAGAACCACAATACCACTGAAATTTATGGGGAAAGATTAATTTCTTGCAGTGCGGCGCGAATCAAAGTCGCTTTATTTCAATTTTTGAGTTGCCGACCCCCTCACTGACTTGCGCGTGGCTTTTGATAAATTATTTTCGTATATTTCGTAAATTAGCTCCCTTGACACAAAATTTGGTTGAGCTTTATGTTGAGGTACGAAACTCCACAGCATTTTTAGTCATCCAGAAAGAGAGAAATTGCAATAGATTGATCATTCTTTGCGTATGAAAACGAAACGCGCCATCGGAACAACATGGCCATCTTCCAAGCTGAATTCGAAGTTGCAATCACCGGAACCGAGACCGATTGGGTCTCGGCAGTAATGTGTATAATAGCAAGATATATATAGATAGTGCGACTGGTGAGAAGACCAAGAATCCTCCAAAATATTAAAAAAAAAACTTCATTTTCAAGCAACGTGAAATATAAAACTCGTAGTCTTCTGCATCAAATTGAACTAGTTGCGATAATTGCCTCCAGTGGTCAGCTAATCAAATTTAAGGCCGGTCAATAATAAACTACTGTTCGGTATCATTCTCCAATTTTTTAAATGTAAACCAAACTGAGTTTATCGACGTGCAGCTATGAAGAGCATTGTCTGAAAAGCACTCCATGCGACTGAGTACGGTGATGCGGTTCATTAAAACTGTATCAACTATTTGAAAGAAGGGAGGTCTTTCTCTCTGCGCAGTTGAATTCAATTCGCAATTAAGGAGAAAGATAAGCCCGTTTAAATAACTAAAATAATGAAGAGGGTAACCTGTTTTTTTCCTAACTTGTTTTTGCATCATAAAACGATCTCTTACCCGCTGTGGTGCCGATGTTCTTGTAGCTTTTATTGAACCGGTGTCAGCACGTGCGCCAGAGTGAACTATCCGCACTCAGTATTGCCGGCAGTTTGAAGCCTCCCTAATTTGTTGTGGGCTCACAAATACAACTCTTTGTTGATAAACTATTGAAAAATATATGTCGTTCTTTTAATTTCCCACTGGCAAATTTCCTTTTACGACTTTAATATCATTCTGAGAATATTGTTTTCTCTAAAAGACAAAAGAAGCTAGGAGTCAATTGCCCCCAAGGCGTTCAAATTTTATTTGAATTACAAAAATTTGGATAATATTCATTGCAGCACTGTGAGCACGTCGGAAGTTTTCCTTTTTATTTATGAATACAATTTCTGTTGCTTTGAATTAGAGCATTTTATTTTATCTTATCGTTACTGTACTTAAGTTCTTCTTTCTAACCACGAGTGAGGTATTTCTTTGGTTTCTCCGCTCTCATGTAAAAAAAATATTCATTTTTTATTTTCCCGTTTTGACAACAGACTATTAGTTCGCCACGACAACTGTTAAAAGTAAATCAGACTAAAAATTTTACCTGAGGCGTTCAAATGAGCCGCAATGTCGGAAAGTATCGTAGGTTAGGTCTCAGTCAAATTGAAAGCAGCATTTTTGAAAAATTCAATTTTTGTATAATGCTGACAGGGGCCAATTGTAGGCAATTGTTTTGAAGAGGGAGGCTACAAACTTTAAAATGTTCCTCAGGCTTCAATATGAATCCATTACAAGTACCCATCAAAGAGGAAACCACGAGTTTAAAAACAAATCTCAAATCAGAAAGAGAGCATCAGTTTTCCATTAGCTTTGTAAGCTACAATGTTACCATAGCAACCATGACCTTTTCAATTTTTCTCAATGTCAAATATGAAATTTAAGTTCGCGACAGTCGCAGCCCTTGCTGTGTAAATTAAAACTTTCTGATAGTATCTCGCACTCTTATGCCACACAGTCAAAGTGATAATTGATAAATAGATTTAAATAAATGAATTGATAAATTAGTGAATTAGGGTGGTTCCTCAAACATACTTGAGTTTAAGATCTAAAAATGTCGTTTGAAGAAAGGGCCATTCACTACATCTGCTATAAAACTTAATCTTCAAAATTCTTAGATGATGGTTGGGAATTTATGATACTATAAAAATGTATGGATGATATCTTTACCAACAAATTTCTGTTGTATGATGTGTTTTGTAAACGAATGCTCGTCTTCCCAAAAGTTTTTACTTCGACTCGGATAAGTCTTAAACATGGTCTCTTAAAAGACTGCATGATTTGTCATTTCACAACAAGACACGAGTGACTCACCCTTTCATTTAACTTATGTGCAGAATCCATGTAAATGAAAATCTGACTCGCGAATATTATTCTAAACTATTAGCTATTACCACCTTTGTCGGGCAATGATAAAACTGCGTAATTTTTTCCCCCAAATATCATAACTGAATTTTGAATTTTAACATGACTTACATGGGAAAAAACAGGATTGTTTGACATCCAGCTCTCGTGCATTATGCAGGTTCAGTAGATTAAAATGTCCCCCACTGTCGATTCTTGCCCGCTTTTTTATCTCGCCGCGCACGGAAGTGTGCCAACTGACTCATGCCTATCTCAGAAGAGGCCACAAATGCTGTTTGGTTCCACCAAGCTAATGAATCATTTCATAATAAAAAATAATGAAAGAAAGATTTAAGGTGAAAAACACAAACAACAGACGAACAAACGAAAAAAAAAGGTTAATACTGAGTTCAACTTAGAGAGAAAAAAAAAAGAAAAGGATAATAACACATGATCAACGGACAAACAACGACATTTGCCGTGAACAAAAACTGATAAAACTGTCAAAATCTCCTGACTTGTTTTGAAGCGAGGGTAATGATTTACAAAAGAATTTGATCCACACGAAACCACTGTTCAAAACTGGGCTTTCCGAACGTGTCCAACGTTAGCTTTTAAAAACGAATTCATTTTCGAAAGTACTGAAGAATAATGTATCATTCCAAATAAAGCCTATCACAATGTTTATAAAAAGCTTTGGCAGGAATGAATTCAATTCGAAAACAATAGGATGATCAAGGTGCAATTGTTGGAGTGACTAAAACCTGTCGAACTAGCTAGCGACTACTCCTGAATGAAGTGAAGTTGTTTCAAACATATACTCATTATCCAGACATTTAAGCGCATCCTACAATTTGGCTCGATTCAGATATCAAGTACTTCCTTTGAAATGATACGTGCCATGTGTTGGAGGCGGGCTTTGGAGCCTCTTAGAAACCGCTAAACTGTAGGACTGAAAATACATCCAAAACCGCAAAAAAATTCGATCAAACCGAAAACCGCATGCAAAACCGATAAATTTTCACATCCCAGTTATCAAAACCCTAATCGATCTGTTACAGCGGAGACAAGTGGAGCATAAAGAGGTTTCGCGGTTATTCGAGATCAGTGGGGGCACATAACTGCCGCTCAGATCGAAGAGAAACCCAAGTAGGAAGAAACATAAGCCACGTGCACATCGCATACCAAATCCAAAAATACATTAGTATTTTGACGAAAACTGAAAACCAGATTCTAAAAAACGGGAAGTCTGTAAACTGCAATGAACACCACAACCGAAAAACCTATCTGAAATATACCAAAAACCGCAAAACCAAAAATTCCAATGTCCCCCCCCCCACCCCCTCCTATTCTATTGTCACTGTTTTCTAAATTATTATAAGCAAAAAAATAAACTGCATTAGTGCCACACTTACAATAGTTTAGGCCCTAGTTGTTGAAAGGTTGGATAGTGCTATCAACTGGATTAATCTCCAGCGGATAGCGTAGTGCATTTTGCTATCACTTATCCGCTGGACAGCGATTTATCTGTTGGATAACGTTATCTATCTATTATACAAATGGAGCTAGATTTCCTTGGTAGTCGTTGTTTGTTCTCGTCACGCAGGGCCTTCCCTCCACCTGTTGCGCGCGTCACGAGACCAAACAAATAAGATTACGCTCGCCTGCGACCATAGCTCGTGATTAGCATTTGGTCACACGGGTTTATTCGTCCGTGGGAACCTTCCTGCCGATTCACTGCACTATATTTTGCAATGAGGCACAAGGGAGTAAACTGATTAGTAATGAAACGCCCAAAGCATACATATATCTTATTAGACGTTTTATTGTGTAGTATCGCTGAGTATTTTTGCGAGTGCCGTATTTTGACGAGCCCGTAGGGCGAGCCAAGAGACAAATAGTGGGTAAAAATACTCAGCGATACTACACACACACAAAAAAACGTCTAATAAGCTATTTATTATCCAACACGCCAAATTGTTATTTCAGTGCGGGCGAATTTCGCTGATATCTATTTACTGAGAGCGCGTGACAGAAGTATGCGAAACGGAACGGAATTGGCGCGTTGTCGTGGTGCTGTTTCTATTTTCTTCAATAAATGAAGAAATTTCCTGGTTTTCTAGCTTTTTTTTCTTCGTTTGATTTATCTAATAAACTTGGATCTTTATTTGCCGGCCATTCCGACTTTTCCTGGTCAGAAATATGACTCAAATTGTCCGCCATTTTTTTTCGTAACTTCAATCTAATTCTTCGCTTACGCGATGCGAGAGAATCTGTCTAACTGGTTCTCTGGAGTACAAATACTGAGTGATATTTGTACTTCTCTATATATGGCGTTATTTGTACTCTACGGAGTGTAGCTGGATAATAAATATATCTTATTAGACGTTTTGTTGTGTAATATCGCTGGGTATTTTTACGAGTTGTGCCGTATTTTGACGAGCCCGTAGGGCGAGTCAAAATACAAATAAGGAGTAAAAATACTCAGCGATACTACACAACAAAACGTCTAATAAGTTATTTATTTTTCAACACGCCAAAATGTTATTTCAGTGCGGGCGAATTTCGCGGATATTTATTTATTGGGAGTGCGTGACAGAAGTATGCGAAGCGGAACGGAATTGGCAGGTTGCCGTCTTGCTGTTTCTTTTTCCTTCAAAAAATGAAGAAATTTTCCAGGTCGTCTAGCTGTTTTTCTTCGTTAGATTCACCTAATAAACTTGGATGTATATTTGCCAGCCATCCTGAATCTTCGTGGTCGGAAATATGATTCAAATTGTCCACCATTTTTTATTTCGTAACTGCAGATGCGAGAAAACCTGTTTAACCGGTACTCTACAGTACAAATACCGCGTGATATTTGTAATAAAGCCCTATATTGAAGATGTGTGTCACCAAACATATGCTTACTGCCGTTCCTTCGTCAGAAACAAAACTAAAATTATCCAGTCACTGCGAGTTACCCAAAAAATATTCCTCCACATTATTTTGCCGTTTGAAAAGCAAACCGAAACTCTATTTTGTCTCCATTAGTTTCTAACCACAGATATTTCGCGTTCTCCGTTCTTCGAAAAACAAGTGACAATGCATTAAACGATGCCGGAAAAGTGACACACTTCAAAGGTTTGCAAAACGTTGTATTTGGCGATGACAAATGCTTCTTCAACGGCGTAAATGATGTTTCAATAAACCTCATTTAGGAACCGTGAAAGCCTCGTTTACACTGCACAAAAGGTTTTTTAATGATAGTGATTTTTAATTTTTCTCGGCTTTGGCAAGACTTGCCTGGCCGATGTTTATATTTTATTACACACGTACACTACAGTCTTTTGATATTCACCCGTTGTCCAAAATTTTTTTTGTTTTCGATAGAGAGGTGGGCAGGCAAGCTTAAAGATATAAACATCTAACCTGTTGACTTCTATCGAAACTCGCATTTTTTGTCGGCACCATATTTCGCAATGAGGCACAAGGGAATAGAATAGATTGATTAGCAAGGAATCGCTTAAAGCACTGATATAGTTCTATATTGAGGGTGTCTGTCACCGAACAGTAAGAGCAAATATACCTGGTCATTCATCTTTTGGATAAGTACCCATGAAAATCTTACGCAAATATATTTAGTTTGATACTTAAGGCAATTACCAAGAGCTACCAGAAACTTTTTTTTTAAGTACCTTTTTTCCATTTGCTTCTCTTAGAAAGAAAAATGACAATTCCGAGCACATTCTTGGTAATTATCCAAAAGGAGAAAACAGTAAAATTGCAAATGGCGTTGACTGAAAAACAGTTACTTTGAATGTTTTGAATGCAAATGTAAACGCAGAATTTGAAAATGGAATCCGCCCTTATCTATATATAGATGTAGCGATCCTCACCATAATGCATTAAAGAAAAGCCGTTTCAGTAGATGTTCTTTTAAAAGTACGTGCATCTTAAGTGATGCACCTTTAAACGAATATTTCTTTACGTTCATCGGCTGTGAACTGGAAATCGGACAAGCTTCAAAGAAAGCGAATATATACAGACCTACAGATAATGTGTGTTTTTAAAATAGTATTCTGGTTTATAGTGACAAGTGTCTTGTGCAATTACGCTTGCATGCAAGCGATCGTTCTTCTGCTCTTGGCTTTTTATTTAAGTGTTTTATTGTCTTCTGTCAGGAGCATGCGACAATTAAAGCTTAAAGATTTTTTTCATATTGGGGAAAGCGAAAGCGCCTTCGCGACGAAATGACACTGGGATAACGCTGTGAATATATGTGAAATTTGTTATATCGTTGATTCTAAGTACTTATGAAAGTGCGGACTGCGAAATGTTCTGAATGACTCCTAGCATGTACGACTTAATTAGGTTGAAGTTTAAAATAAATGAAAGTGATGTTAATGGTTGTTTATATCGGCAGTAGGTCGTATTTGTCTACATATTGGCGTTAGAGAAAAGTCGGCGCCCCTCAGGCGGCAATCAACGGTTCTTTTTCTCTCTTTCTTTTATTAAATCTGAAATTTTTTAGTATTCCGTGCCGACCTCTCTTGTAAATTCATCCATTTTTTTTTTTATATTTACTTTGCTTATTTTTCCCGAAGTCAAAATCGAATGTGGCTTTACCAAAACAAAAACTTAAGAGCTCAACTGTCCTGATCTCAGCTTGTTATTAGGGATTATAATAAAGAATGAGATAAACCAAGGATTTAGTATTACTCGAACGGGTAATATGAATCGCGTAAGTTACCATGGCAACTATGAAAAGAACAAATGAGAGGTTTTAAAACGTACAAATGATTATTATTTACAAACTGGCCTATACTCTGATGAAGTCATGCACTCTTCCAAATTTCACCGGCTATACTTTCTGCTAAAAAAACACTCGATGTATTCAGCTTAGTTCTTAAAACCCACAGCTCATCAACTTGCCTTGATTTACTATGGCCGGTATCGGTGTCAAAGAAATGGTCATCAATTATTCTCCAAGGTGTAGCGAACAGTACTTGCTAATTACTTCCAAACTAGGCAATCAGCGCGCGTGAAAAGTACTCTTCACTTGTGTGTTCGGTACTAAACAACGATATCTTAGGGAAACGTAAAGTAAACGTAAAGATCTAAATCCTATTTAAATAGACCGGCCTTTAACTTAAAGCCCATCGCCACTTAAGAGTTCAGCGCAAGCTACAAGCTTGGCGCATTAGCATTATTCCTGGTGCTCAGTTTTCGCTAGCGTCCTTGACTGATGCATGGAAAGAGGCTCTGTTAGGACTTTCATTATAACTCATGATCCATTACCGAGTGCGACGGTAAACTAGGCAATTGTAACAATCAAAAGGAGCTGTAAGGCGAACACACACAAGAGAGATTGCTTTTTTAGGCGGCGATAGCTAGGCTGTTCGCAACCAGCTTTTATTACTGACCACTGCACTCTATATAAGAATCAGTGTCCCTCCCTCAAACAATTAAAACGACTGCGGCCAGTTAAGCATTAGTCAAGCTTAAGCGACTCGATAAAGTTCGGGGTTGTTACACTATAGGCGACATTATACCGGGTAAAGTTGGTAAGTGTTTAGGAAAATTTGTTTAGCTTTTATCCAGAGAAGTGGATTAGAGATTATGTTTATGTGTAGATAAGGAGTAACGAGATAATGGCTTAAGATGAGAAGGATTCATGGCAGCCTTTACGCTTGCTTTTCTAAAGAAACTGTGATGCTGTGTCGGTGGGAATAACAAGGTAATCCGGGTTTATCAGCTGAGTTGATAATGTAAACTGGTGAAAGAATTTCAAAGCTGACGTTTCGAGCATTAGCGCTCGGTCATGAGAGTGAACTCACGAAGCTCTGACGAAGGGCTAACGCTCGAAATGTCAGCTTTGAAACTTTTTAAGGTGGCCCTAATTTACATTATCAACTCAGTTGATAAAACCAAATTATCATATCGGGTAGCTCGTTTAATTAACAACTGCAGCGAAGGCAAAGTGCTCGTGAAACATTGCCCACCTATTGTATGTGAGTAGGTATTAAAATATCAGAGCTGCAGAGGTTAAGAGAGCATTACTTATGCATGATTATGTAATTAAAAACCAACGTAGCAATTATGGCGACCACATCTGAATAGCTGATCACTTAGTTGAGTTTTGATTGTTTTGAATATTAGTTATTTAATCGGTGGTATTGTGTTTTCGCACAAGGTGATAAAATTCAATTAGCAGCGAAATCATTCTCAAACTTTGGAGTAGACCGTTGAACTCCAAAAATAAAAGTGACATTTGTGGAATTAACAAAATCAACTCTCTTGATTAAGCTTTAATCAACAGCATTCTGAGTCCACACGACTGAGTAGACATCTCGCAACTTATTGCTTCTCCAAGAGGTTGCAATCGCTAGAAAGCATATAAATATTTCCGTTTAATTCAGCTTTCCTTGGTATTTTTGAATCACTTATCAGTCCATACATCCTTCAAACATTGTTCGATAAATCAGTCTAATTTAATTATGGAGTGTAGAGTTAAACAACAATGATATGATTCGCATGTCAAACAGATAAAACACTGCGAAAAGTTTATCTTGGTAGGGATTTCGAATGAATAATAGCATTTCAGGGATACAAAGTTTCCTCATTTATTTATCAAATTTTCCGCAGACAGGTCTGTTTCCTTAACAGCGAGATGAAAAAAGATGAACGATGTTTCCTTAAGAAGCTAGCTCATCATATACATGCATGCAACTAAAGCACGATATTTGCTACCCTACTTATAGAAGGTGTGAAAGGGGTCATCTACGAGCACGATTTCCTTCACAAGCAGCTTTGCCTTAACAAGCGTTCAATTGACAAGTTTTCTCAGTCGATGTTATGGTGAAGGCGTTACCTTGAACAAAAATATTTGTTAAGGAAGACTTTGGGAGTGTAAATACGGTCTTTGTACGAAGCCTTGGGATTACCATCCGTAAGATAAACATTGACAAGGCGACACGAATCAACGATTAACTTAATTTTTTTTTCAGTTAAGAAAAACTTTGAAATATTTAGGTAAAGTATTTGATTGCTTGCAGTAAAAAAAAAAAAAATAATAAAACTACACACATAAGCAGACGAGTTTAATGATTTAAAAAACCGCTGAAACAGTGCACGAAAGATTAACAATGATCTACCTTCTTTTCCTTCATGGTGATCGAGTTACTTTCGACCTCTGCAATTGAAGCTAAGCCGGACATCTTGTACCTTATACGTGCACGTAAATATAATGCGAAGAAAAACATTTGCGAAACAGGTGGTAATATCTCTCGGACTTTAATAAGCTAGCTTTTATCAGACCGTTTGAAACCGTATACAACGGACTGAACAAAGCTGGAGGAAGTATGACTGAAAACGAGAAATAAAATTGATTTTAAAACCACTATTTGAACTTTTTTATCTGCCCAACTGATATCTATCTAGCAAGCATATTTATATATCTGTAATGTTGAGTTAACTAAATTAACTATCATTTTTATCTTACCGTACGCTGAACACGGCTTTAGTTAACAAAAACTCAATTCCAGACGATTTGTGGAACCGGCGAGTCTTTCAAAGCACTGTACTGGAATAAAAGCACACTCTTGAGGACTGATCAAATAAAGATGATTAACGTAAGGTTTTATGGAACAAAAAGGGTGCGACAAGCATGACAACGGTCATGAATAGAGCAGCAATTACTGGCGTCAAACCTGCAAATGGTAATTAGCTGAGGACTGCACAATTTAATCCTTTTTTGTTTCTACTCGCAGTGAAAACATGTTTATTCAACCATTGCTTATAGGTGTTATGCCAAGTTGAAAGGCTGGAATAGAACAGTCAAAACACTGCCTCTACTGACTTAGCGTTCATTTTTTCCTAACTGTCGCTTCAAACTCTAGCATCAGCTTTTGTCTGGGCCTTTTTCGTTATTTTTCAGGTGATCAACGATACAGTATACTGATATGCCGTACATTTTTTTCCAATATTGTTTCCCTTTTTGCGTTGATGTGTTACAAAAATGTATTCTACGATAAATTCAAATTTTTAATTGCTGTCACACAATTTGTTTTCGGCGTGTTTCTTTCCACCTCTATGACTCAATGTCGAGCAATGGCGGGATAAACGTTTTCCCCAATTTGACTGGTCAGAGTTTGTTCCGACAACGAGACAACGGCATTTCTTTTAAGTAATACTAACACACCTTTTAACTACTTTTTCGGGCTGCAGTCCTTATGATGAAAAAATACCGGACAGAACACGCTAATTATTGTCCAAAATGGCCACGTGATCTCTGGAATTATAAGTATGGGGGTAGCGTTGCTAAGCAGTTCTGTACGTGATTGTAACTTAAAGTTCTTTTTAGCGATTTTTTTTTCAGTTATGAAGTGACATCAACAGCTTTACTGCGTATTCAAGTGTGAATAGCCATCTGGCTACCCTCCAAAAGGGTATTTGTTTTAGCAATCAGTATTCTATCATGTATACACACTAGTGTCCGTAATTAACACACGGGCCGGTGCTAAATACATCGACACCTAATCGTACGTTTGTAGTCTTTGCTCACCGATTTGGATTTGTGGAGCAGTCAGTGGTCGATTTTGAATGGAGCCTAATTATTGTCTAGAGCCTAATAGTATAATAACAAGCTCAGTAGCCATTCAAAAGTCAAGAATGAATGGATCCGTTAATTAATCGATTCCATTTCTCTAGCTGGGGACACGTTGTATGACTTACACGACAAGTAGTCCCAATCAAGGCTAGGCTACTAGGCAGACATTACCCATAATGCTAGTCCTCTTTCCTGGGGAAGCAATGGCCGATAAGTGAGTGAGGATTAAGAAGCAGACTTTATCCGTTCCATCGGCATTGCTGTTGAACGTCCAAAACCTTATGTTCATGAGGGAATTGTTTTTTATAAGCTGTTCTTTGATTTTATTGGGTTACATTTTTGAGAAAACCATTTAAAGGGCGCGATGATGAGTCATGATCTTGTCATGTTTGGTCCCTCGAACCTAGAGATTCGTCACGAGAAAAATCGCTATTTTTAAATTTTGTAGAGCA
>NC_142520.1:50852377-50854877 GCF_964205215.1 Stylophora pistillata | reverse complement strand
GGCTTAGATTTTACAACAATTTCAGTTAGTTTATTGGCCAAACTGGCCAGTGGAAATTGAAAACCACAAGTAAAAACTGAATTTCTACCCTGTGGCTGGTTGGCTACCGTTAGTGTGGAGCCCTGCATAGAAAAATGTTGTTTTTGACCACATAACTAATCTTGAGGAGTGATTAACACGTCACTTCTCCCTAAAATATCCATAATTATATCATCTAGCACACAGGTACTGAGAATACTTAAACTTATAGGGTAGAACTTGTCATCTTGATCTGACACTAAGTTCTTGTAACTAATTTATAAGGAAATGTGTGGCAGCTAGAAGTGAGATTTAACAATCAGATCTTGGGAGTTAGAGGGTTAACAGTTAAGCCCTTGAAACAGTTGTTTTCTTTTCCTGTGTTTTTATAATTCAAGATAATGTTATATGTAAACCTTACAGATTTTTACATATTATACCTGACACATGCAAAAAGTATTATTTGAGGTAACAAATCTACCATTATTGTTTTAGTTA
This sequence comes from Stylophora pistillata, assembly GCF_964205215.1. NCBI lineage: Eukaryota > Metazoa > Cnidaria > Anthozoa > Scleractinia > Pocilloporidae > Stylophora > Stylophora pistillata. The sequence continues at coordinate 50,854,361 of NC_142520.1, read as the reverse complement.
TCCCAATCTGAAGAGTGTGCGTGAGTTGATCTACAAGCGTGGTCATGGAAAAATCAGAAAACAGCGCATCGCCATCACAGACAACTCAATCATTGAACAACAACTTGGAAAGTTTGGTATAATCTGTGTGGAGGACCTCATCCATGAGATCTATTCTGTTGGTGAGCATTTTAAGGAGGCTAACAACTTCCTATGGCCATTCAAGCTCAGCTCTCCAAAGGGTGGTTTCCGTAAGATGACCACGCACTTTGTTGAGGGAGGTGACCATGGAAACCGCGAAGACAAGATCAACCAGCTCATTCGCAAGATGAACTAAAGCCCTGTGTAGAATAAAGCAAAATAAAATGTTTCCATCAACCTTCTTGAGTAAACTAATAAAATTGTCAACAACATTTTTGCAGTTTGTCTTTTCTCATGAACACCAAATACCATAAATCTGCTTACTGAAAGGGTTAGCATGAAAACCTGCAGGGCTCTTGAGGTTGGTCTTTTTTACTCCATTAGCCACTCATTGTTAGCACTAACAAAGAGACCCAATTGAGGTTTTGTTTTCCCAGCAATCATTTTTTCCTTCTTGACTAGCCACAGAGAATTAGGAGTAAGCCTGTGTTGAGAAAGGACTCAAACTCTTGCAGAGAATTCTTTCTTTTCATTTCTTTTCTTTTCTTGAGAGTGAAGTAGGAAATTTACAACTTCGATTACTAACTTTATATGAAACAGGAAATAGCCATCAACATATGCTTGTTAACGTGGTAGAGGAAATAGCATAGCACACCCTATGCAGCATTCCCCAGTATTAATAAACGAGTGTGTAATAAGCTGAATGGGTGATTTCTAAACAATTTACATGGACTATAATCAAAACGTAACATTTTGACATACTGTATCAAACGATTACCGGCATGTATACACGGCGTTTATGCCACTTTACGCAGGGTCCTGGGTATGAACTTGAAAAACATGGCGGATGATAGTGAGTGAAGTGTCCCACAGCGGACCACGAGAACGTATTAGATCTCGTAATGGCTCAAATGAGAAACTCTGGCCCTGGTGCTCTTCTGAAATCTAAGTAAGTCTTTCTACAGCATCGAGGAGCTAAGGGTTATTAGAAACTTGTAGTTTTGTTGAAAAGGCAGCAGAATTGATCATCTGGCACGTGCGCGCGTGTTGTGAAGGCTGTTCACTAAATTAGCGAGGGGTTCTATTTCAGCCTTACCGACTAAGATAGCAATAATTTTTTCTGTAGTTACGAGGTGTCCTCAAAGATTGATGCATTCTACACTGGAGGCAAAGTACAGGTAAACTTATGCTTGCTTGTCTTCTTAAGATTGGGCCTAAATTTATTTATTATGGGCTTACTGGTTACATATATAATTTTTGCGAAGATACGTGTATTTTCCTCGATCCCTCCCATGATGACCTTAAATTTTTCATCTTGATTTCCTAGTTCTCATCCAAGGAAGACCACTTGTTCTGTACGTGCAATGACAAGGTTCAAGTTGTTCACGTTGAAACTGGCAAGGTTGTTCACACTCTGCAAGAGGTAAGAAAAAAAAATTCAGAACTATTATCCTTGTCGTTTGAGGTTTTAACTTGATTTTTGACGATATCGGTCGCTCTTCAAAGCTAAGTGAGACTCCATCAGCTTACAAGTTAAACTGACCCCCTTCTTTTTTAGGAAGGTGATGTTATAAGCTGCTTTGCTGCAAGTCCTGATGACAAGGTATATTTCAATTTGATAACTCTAAGTCCCTAGATCGACGTGGCCAGTGGAGAGAAGTTCACTGTTATAACTGTCACTTTGTTATATTTCCCAGTTCTGTGTAACGGCAAGTAAAAGTTTGCTCCTGAGACAGTGGGAATGGAACACTGGAGAGCAGATACGAACTTGGAAAGTAAGTATAGTTCCATTTGTTTTAGGCTCCTTTGTTATATTTTACATTAATTTTTGTATGTAACGATACTCAGCTGCCAGGTGTTGTAT
>NC_142520.1:50767377-50847377 GCF_964205215.1 Stylophora pistillata | reverse complement strand
TAGTCCATTTTACAGTTGTGTGCTTGGTTGCCAAGCCTTTGAATGGGAGTGAGGCTAGAGATGACCTTGTTATGATACAAACCTTGCTGCCTTTCAAATGTAAATTGCTTTGTTATCATGCTAACTAGATACAGGTCTCTATCACAACAAGGTCATCTTTAGCCTCACTCTGAATCAAAGGCTTGGCAACTAAGTACACAACTGTAAAATGGCCTATTGAACTGAGTGGAGTGCAATTTTGGTCAGAAATCATACTTGTGATTTCAAATCGAACTCGCACTGCGTGAGTTTGATTTGATACATGTGTTGTTTTGTAGTTTGTTGGATACAATGATGAGATTCTGGACTTGAGTTTTGTCGGTGACAAAGAGAGCTATCTTTCTGTGGCCACTAACAGCAGTCAGTTGCGGATATATGAGTTGGCTTCCATGAACTGCCAGCTATTGGAGGGACACACAGATATTGTCTTAGCTCTTGAGATAAATAGTGCAGGTGATATGCTGGTCACTGGGTCGAAGGTGAGCTACTGTTAGTAGCAATTTAAGGGGAAGAGGAACAGGGGCAGAAAATGAAAGCTAATGAATTTTCAATCACTTAGTAAATGTAGATAAACACCTAAATTAGTGATAGGGCCCGCCGCAACCATTTAGCTTTGTCCTACCCTAGTGTAATTATTGTAAGTCACCTAACGCGCTTTTTCAACTCGAGAGCTATCGAAAAATTGTGAACCTGAAAACTCGCATCAAAGTTTCGTCCACTCAAGTAAAGGTTGTACTATTTCGTCGTATTTCTGAACTATAAGCATAGTTTTTTTTAGTTCTACAAAGTTTTAGCCACGGAATGTTTCAGGTATGAAAAAGAACTTTTGAATTTAAACCAGAACCATAAATTTGTTTGGTGAAGGGTACGAGGAGTTTCCTCAGTAGCGCAAGCATTTGACGCTGTGCAGCGGATATTAAGACTTTGGTCTGCATTTCCTTTGTAATTTGGGTTTTTCTGACATATAATTTCAGTTAGTATAATTTCAGAGCTGAGCGAAGAGTTTCCAGCAGTCTGATTGGTCGAGCGGTTCCTTATATGACGCTATATAAACCGCTCCACGCGGTCTATATAAAATGTTAAAATAAAATGTTAATAAATGTTACAAAAATGTTATGATTTTAGAAATTTCTCTGTTGTTCAGCTCTGAAATTATACTAAAACAATTATTCGCCTCAGGTTCGGTGAACATTGTCGAATAATCCCCTCGACTTCGTCTCGGGAATTGTTCGACGATATTCACCTCGCCTTCGGCGAATAATTGTTAATTATTACGAGTATAATTAGTGTGGTGGTATAGCATAATGTTTTGCCGCACATCAGGTAGTGTACACGGCTGTTGGGGGTACCATGCTTTTGGTTTTACGACACTCAATCGAAGTACTTTCTATGATGTCAGTGATTTTTTTATTGTAATGTATTACTTGTGATTGCTAATTTTCTCTAGGACAATACACTGCGTGTCTGGCAGATGAACGAAGAATGTGAATTCCGTTGTGTAGGCACTGGGTTGGGGCACACGCATGCTGTCCACACTGTCGCATGGTCCAGGTAACTTACGAAGCACAATCACGTATGATACACGATCCTCGCAGTAGAGAGCGCTATTTATGCAATAGCGAAAATCAGACCTGAAACAAATCAGACCTGAAACAAATCAGGCCTGTACGGGATTCGAACCACTGACCTCTGCGACACTAGTGCAGCGCTCTACCAATTGAGCTAACAAGCTAAATGGGAGCAGGCCGTTAAGTTGATTCGTAATAAACCCGTGATGATAAATCAGATATGATGAATATATGAAGTTCATATATTTTGAACTGCGGTCATAGATACGTATGATGCACGATCCTCGCAACTTGACAATTGAGCTAACAACCCAGTTGGCTTGTTAGCTCAATTGGTAGAGTGCTGCACTAATATCGCAGAGGTCAGTGGTTCGAATCCCGTACAGGCCTGATTTTTTTCAGGTCTGATTTTCGCTATTGCATAAATAGCGCTCTCTACTGCGAGGATCGTGCATCATACGTATCTATCACCGCAGTTCAAAATATATGAACCTCATATGTTCATCATATCTGAAGCACATTCAGCAACAGCCAGGAAGCTTGTTAGCCAGTCAGTTAGTTGGTCCGTCGTTCCGTCGTCCTGTCTAGTACACCTAGATAGTTTCAGCTGAATAGTCCGTAGTTTAGTCAGTAGGCAATAAGCCCACAGCCTCTGGCTGTAAGAATCAAGATTTTAAATATTTCGAGCATGTAATTTAGATCCAATTTAATAATAGTACACTTAGATAGTTTAACTGAATTCCTTAGACAGTAGGTCCACATCAGCCTCTGGCTGCCTTTAATTTAACGTACTATACCAAGTAAAGTATGTATTTATGTATGTATGTATGTATGTATGTATGTATGTATGTACGTACGTATGTGTGTATGTATGTATGTACGTACGTACGTATGTATGTATGTATGTATGAATGTATGTACGTACGTATGTGTGTATGTATGTATGTATGTACGTGCGTACGTATGTATGTATGTATGAATGTATGTACGTACGTACGTATGTATGTATGTATGAATGTATGTACGTACGTATGTGTGTATGTATGTATGTATGTATGTACGTGCGTACGTATGTATGTATGTATGAATGTACGTACGTACGTACGTATGTATATATGTATGGACGGATGGACGGACTGACAGACGGATGCGTGGATGCATGCATGGATTGATGCATGGATGGATGGATGCATAAATGCATGCATGCATGTATGTATGTATGTTCGTCGTTCCGTCGGTAAATCGGTCCGTCGTTCCGTTGGTCAATTCGTCCGTTCGCCTGTCGGCCGAGGGAAGTTGATTAAACAGGAAATTCACAGAGCCAGTTGATCATTGTAGATCAGCCATTCCCTGCCAATAGCTCTTCATGGTTTGCTAAATATTTTCAAAACTTCTTTTGCCAGGCTTGACAACACTTTTGTAGCCAGTGGGAGTCAGGATCACACCGTCAAGATATGGAAAATACCTCCAAAAATAGATAATGTGTGTAATACATCTTTTCTGCTTTGAAAAAAATTCTGTTATTTATTCTTCATTCCCTGTCTTCTCTACCTTGCCCTCACACGAACGTTTCGTGTTCACATGATTTCTAAACATTACCAATTTTATCTTTACCTTATTGTTTTCAGCTGGATTCACCGATCAAGTTGTCAGTAAAGCTAACTGAGAAAGCTCATGATAAGGTGTGTACACTTTATTTAAATAAACCAGGAGAGTATGGTAAACATTTTGCATGACGGAGGGGACGGAAAGTAACGGGTCTTCGACAAGGACTTGAACCTCGGGCCTCGGGCAGTGCTGATTTTTTGGATGCTTGAAAAGCTAGCCCGAGAAAACTCGTTGGGAAGCAACCGCGTATCGCTGAGATCGACGATATAGGAAGCATGCAGATCAATGAGCAACTTCGTACCCACCCGTCCCCTGACCCAACAGTAACCCTAACTTGTTACCACTCGACGATTGTTGGGTTAGGAGAGGGGTGGGTGCGTAGTTGCTTACTGCCTACGGTATAAGCGTACTTCGTGAACTGAGAGATGGCGTAATTGGAGCAAAAAGGAATTGCCATTGTTGAGCGAAGTTGTCAAAAAAAAATAAGAGGTTTTCTCTCTTAATATTTGTCCACTGGTCTGATAAAGGCATCAATAACTTAAACAAGTTTAGGATAATTGTTTTACTTATTTGACTTCTTGTTGTTCTTGTCGAGGATTAACCTCGATGTGTAGATGACGTTAAAAACTCTTGTCGTTAAAAACTCTTGAATGTATTGCTGTGTTTTGTGAACTAAGTTTTGTTTACCTTCTACTGTAGGGTATTAACTCTGTCGCAATATCACCCAATGATAAGCTGTTGGCGACTGGCTCACAAGATAAAACAGCAAAGGTACACGATCAACTAGGATTTTAGAAACGTTGGCTTAACTAACAATCCATTGAACTTATTGACTATGAAGAAAACGAAACAGAAACAATAGGAAACGAAACGTAACGCAAACCAAAGTTACGTAACGTTACGATTACGTAACGCGACGTGCGTGGCTTTGCATGGCGGAGGTGCATGCACGTGGCACACGTACATGTTATGTTGTGTCGAAACGAATCTTGACGTACAGCTGTGCCATGCGTTAGAGGACATAAGGTAACGTAATTCGATACATTGTGACATAACGTAACGTAATACAACGTGATATAGCGTAACGTAAAATAACGTAACGCAACGAAACATAACCTAACGTCATATGAATTGCTGGTAACATATCACGATATAATGTATCGTATTGTAGCGTAACGTAACATTCTGTTGGGTGACGTGATGGGTTTTAACCTTAACTTTTGTGCTTGCTTTGTAGATTTGGATGATATCCAATGGTTCACTTCTGGGAACGGTACGCGGCCACAAGAAAGGAATTTGGTGCGTAAGATTCTCTCCTGTGGACCAGTGTTTGGCGACTTCATCCGCAGACTCAACCATAAAGATCTGGGCCCTGTCTGACTTTACATGTGTAAAGACGCTTGAGGGACACACCAGCTCCGTTTTGAAGATCTGTTTCTTGACAAGAGGAATGCAGATCGTTTCAAGGTGAATTTTATTTAAATCCCTGCCTTTTCGGTAATGCCTTCGTGGCAGTAGAAGTTTATTATCCGGAAGTCACAATCTCAGGTTTTTTCGATAAACACAACCGTTTCGTTTTATTCTCTCACATCTTAAAAGAAAAAAAAACAAAAACAAAAACAAAACAAAAAACACGCACACTCAAGGCGACATGCATCACTGCACTCACATGCAGTGTCAATCAAACTCAACATAAGTTCGGGTCCAGTCTCCGACAGATTTACAAGACCGTCTTCTTCCTTTCTCTTCACGATTTGTTTACCTTTCAGTGGCTCTGAGGGTCTTCTCAAACTGTGGACCATAAAAACCAATGAATGTGTCAAGACATTTGATCAACATGTGGACAAGGTAGGTCCCTTTCGTTTTAGTAGGTGTCGTTTAAGCGCTTCTCGAATATGACTTATCCCAGCTATTGAACTGAGGAAAAAACAAATAAAGAAACAAACAAAGAGTAAAAAAACAAAAAAACATTGTTTTGTCCCCAGGTGTGGAGTATAGCTGTGAACAAAAACCAGGATCAACTTATTTCGGGAGGTGCGGACTCAGTGATTAATATTTGGAAGGTGTGTGTTTTATGGCGTGTGATCTTTATGAAGAAGTTCTTTCCTTCAATATAGCGAGAATACCACGGAATGTTCCTTTAATTGAGCTCTAATGTTTTAAAATGGTTTTTGGTTAGGATGTCACAGAGATCGAGCAAGAGCAAGCTCAAGCCGCCACCGAAGAGAATATTTTAAAGTGAGTTAAGTTAGATAATTGTTAAACACTAGCGGCACAGTTTTAACTACTGGCTCATAAAAATACTCTTGACCACTTGTATGGAAGGCAATTTTTTTTGTTATCTATTCCGCGGGCCGTAAGAATGCTTTTCATTATAAAAATAATTTCCGACAGAAGTGACACTGACAATTCCATGATCGTATTGTTTTCTTCTTTCTTTAATTTATCTCAAAAAATATTTTATCAACTAGTTAACCGTGAATTCATATCTGATTTCGACTGTTCAGTGTTTAGAATCTCGTTGAAATGTTATTTATTCTTTTTTTTTCTATTACAGACAACAAGAGCTGTCAAACTTAATAGCTGATAAGAATTATCTCCAAGCAATAAGTCTGGCCATCACATTAGACCAGCCTTTTAGAGTCATGCACATCATTAAAGGTACAGCACTTCACATGTATCTCACCCCATGAACTGTTAGTTTATCCTGATTTACTTCTTATACAGAAGAACTGATCCATAAATTAAAAGCTTTTTATGTGTCTTTTCATCCACCATGCAGATATCCTTCTGACTGAAAATGGAACAGAAGAATTGACAATAGCGATCAAGTCTCTTAGGGAAGATCAACTTGGTAAGAGGTATCTTGGACTGTAGCAGGCCAGGTGTGCAGTCGCCTGGAACAGGCTTTCAGTCGCTTGCAATAGGCATTCGTCGCCTGGAACAGGCTAAAGCTGTATGTTTGCGAAGGTTGGAGTCTATCAAGCTATGCTGACCAAAAGTGCCCCCAGTTATATCCAATTAGCATTCTGTGTACACTACAAATTCAACTTTGTATTTGGTGTAAATTAGAACTGAAGATGACAGAAAAACTGTTGAAACATGATTTTTAAAATAAAAACTGTGTCTGCTACTAACCAGACCAACTGCCCATTAGGTTTCACATCGATGACCTTAATTTGTTGATTAATTGATTTTATTTCAGATGCCATATTGAGATTTCTTGTGGAATGGAACACTAACTCGAAGAATTGCCATGTCGCCCAAGCTGGTAAAGTTAAACTATCTCCTCACTTCTAGCTCCTCCTTACGGCATCATTACCAGCTCCCAAAAAAAACTGGGGAAAACAAAAACTAACATATCAGGCATCTAATGATTTTAACAATCTTAATCCAGATATTCAGGAAACTAAATCAATTTTATTGTTTAAAATGAAATTGCAGTCTTTATCGTAGCATTTCGTAAATTACCAATTTTTCGCCTTTTTACATAATGTATATGAGAACGATCCTTCCCAGTAAAGCACTATTTGAGCAATAGTGGAAATCAGACCTGAAAAAAAATTTCAGGCCTGTACGGGATTCGAACCACTGACCTCTGCGATACTAGTGCAGCGCTCTACCAATTGAGCTAACAAGCCAACTGGGAGCAGGCCATCAAATTAATTCGATATAAACCCGTAGATGATAAATCAAACAACAACAAACATATGAAACATATGTGTGAACTGCGGTTATGAGACGTATATGAGAACGATCCTTCGCAGTAAAGCACTATTTGAGCAATAGTGGAAATCAGACCTGAAAAAAATTTCAGGCCTGTACGGGATTCGAACCACTGACCTCTGCGATACTAGTGCAGCGCTCTACCAATTGAGCTAACAAGCCAACTGGGAGCAGGCCATCAAATTAATTCGATATAAACCCGTAGATGATAAATCAAATAACAACAAACATATGAAACATATGTGTGAACTGCGGTTATGAGACGTATATGAGAACGATCCTTCGCAGTAAAGCACTATTTTGTTTGATTTATCATCTACGGGTTTATATCGAATTAATTTGATGGCCTGCTCCCAGTTGGCTTGTTAGCTCAATTGGTAGAGCGCTGCACTAGTATCGCAGAGGTCAGTGGTTCGAATCCCGTACAGGCCTGAAATTTTTTTCAGGTCTGATTTCCACTATTGCTCAAATAGTGCTTTACTGCGAAGGATCGTTCTCATATACGTCTCATAACCGCAGTTCACACATATGTTTCATATGTTTGTTGTTGTTTGATTTATCATCTACGGGATTATATCGAATTAATTTGATGGCCTGCTCCCAGTTGGCTTGTTAGCTCAATTGGTAGAGCGCTGCACTAGTATCGCAGAGGTCAGTGGTTCGAATCCCGTACAGGCCTGAAATTTATTTTTAAAGGTCTGATTTCCACTATTGCTCAAATAGTGCTTTACTGCGAAGGATCGTTCTCATATACGTCTCATAACCGCAGTTCACACATATGTTTCATATGTTTGTTGTTGTTTTTACATAATCTTAAGTATTGTAATGTAGCAATTCTATCCCTTTATCTTATATATTTTCTTAATGTCTATAATTTGTATTTATTTTTCCTTTATTAATTTATTTTGTACATGGCCGTTCTGAAAACCACTTTTTGTGAGAACGCACCCTGTCTAAAGATTACTATTATAATTATTATTATTATAATAATAATTTTTGTTATTACATTACACAGTTAAAAACAGATAAGAATAAAGAATTTATCAGTCTTGTCAATAAAACCCTAGTGTGCATTCATTCAAATGAAGGCTACGTAGCAGTACTTTCTAAAACACTTTCTGTCTTTTTCTTCTTCAGTGCTTTCTATTATCTTGAGAACCAACTCTCCTTACGATCTGATGAAAAAGAAAAACATCAAAGACACAATGGAAGCCCTTCTCTCCTATAGTGGTCAGTCAATGCGATGTCTGTTTTAATTTTTTATTTAACTTTTAAGTTTAATCATCGTGACAGCTTCTGAAGAACTAATAAGAATCTCAGTCATAGAGGGAAATATCACCCGTTCACCCTCCCCTCCCACTGCTTACCTCCACCACAGCCCCAGGCCCCCCCTGCCCTCCCCGCTTCATTCTGATTTTCTGTTTGTTAGAGTTATCGTCGATATAACAATGAATTTATGTTTGAAATTGAATCTGTTGCAGAAAAACACTTTCAGCGGATGGATCGACTCCTCCAGGTATTTCATATTCAACTGATAGTCTCTCTTCCTTTCGGAAGACTTCTCTGACACCTCAGACGTGTAGGTGCTCTCGTTATTGTTTCATGTTACTCTGATTAGAACACGTTAACTCTAACGAACGACCTAACACAAAATTGAGCGTCGTTACGGCCTAGCTTACCATCGAGTTCACCATAGCTCACTGTTAGAGTATCAGGGCCGGAAATTGAAAGGTCCTGGGTTTGATTCTTCATAGACACCGTCCATTTTTCTTGTTCTTCGCTTCAGACGAAATGGTCAACAAATTAATTTAAGAATTAAACCGTTCCGATGTGAATTTTTAACTGTTTCTGTTGTAAAGTGAAACGGTTTTCATTTCTTGTGAATAGGAAATTGCAAGAGAATTCAGAGGGAACGTTTGCTGTTCCCTTTTGCTGTAAACGTGGTCGTAAAGCCTTCTAATATTTGTACCTGTTTATTTGACAGCAAATGGAGTTTATTGAATACACTTGGCAGTCGATGAAGCTCTCTGGTCCCCTCATGTTGACCACACCAAAGTAAGGAAATGTTGCAGTTTTCGCATGACTTTTAACAAAAAATGCAATTTGGATTACCATGCATTTATAATTTTTCTCTTCCCGTTTTACTTTGGTTCAACCTCTTCAACTCTCAATTTTCTTTTCTACCCGTCTAAGAAAAGGAAAAAACGAAACTATCAATTTCTGATTTGTTATATTTCAAGTTATAAATCCTTTTATATTGAAGGAACGCTGTACCTAGATTTGACCGTAACCATTTTGAGCGCCTAAATACCTTTTTTCGTTATGTGATCTGAAGTGCGCCCTCCTCCCATGCAATTGTAAAGATTTGAAGTGGTTGTGAAATTATCGCGGCCTTCATGTGAACTTCATGAAACTGGCCAAAGCACGGGAAAGAGTAATTTGGGTATTCGTTAAGCAAATTTCGTAGCCTGCAGTGTAGGTGTCATATTAGGGAGAGTTAAAAGAAGCGCGACGTTTATTCAACCGATCTTGTCTAATTTGGAATTAGTCGATGGTAGGGGGAGGGTCGGGAACGGGAAAGATTCACTCCCCCACCCTAACCCCCTCCTTATTTTTTTAGTGTCGCTTTCCCCCTTGGTACAAATTTCTTTCTCTCCTCAGGCCTCTGCTTCCATTAAAATCAAAGGTGACGTCCATAATTTTTTCTAAGAAAATACAGAGGACTCGCGCGCCAAAATTACGTCTGCTCTGCAGGCTACAAATTTCGTGGCGTTAACACGGCCTTAGGAGCCTGGAAAGAGCGTGCATCTTACTGAAGATGGCGAACTGATCACTAAATATGGCGGATAAATTGGGGATGACAGCTCAGTTCTATTTGAGTCATAATTGGAATCATATTATCTTTGGCTTTTCAGTAGTACGATCACCATACTTCTTCCCAGTGTTACTCACGAGATCACTTCAGTGTCACTTTGATTTTTTGAAATAGAGAGGACTCGAGAAATTTAGGTTAAAACTAATTTGTACTCTGAGTGACGGCTCTAATTTTCTTAGAACTGTAGGTGCCACGTCTGAAGCTGCGTCTACAAGTGATACCGCTATGGATAGCAGGCTCGAAGTTCTAGATGACAACGTGCGAGAACCTGTGGTGAGCGGTTTACAGGAGGATTTGCAGGATTTACATCAGGATTTACATCAGGAAACAGTGCAGTACGAGGACGGGAAAGGCGCGGTATATGGAACGGATGATCATGAAAATGGTGGGAATGAAGGGATGAATGAAACGAGTGATCGCGATGATTCGGAAATTGAAAGCGAAGGTGGTAGTGAGCAGGACGCAACGCAGAACGGTCATGTGGATGGGATGTCGGACCAAAATACGGTGCAGTATGGAAGCTCTGATGACACGAGCAGTTCGAAAAAGAGAAAAAGTCCGAATGGAAAATTAGATGCCATGCTAGATATTTCGGGAAAGAAAAAGAAAACAAAGAGGGCATCTGAGGTAAGTTGCGATAGCTATTTATAAATGAGAAATCGAATTAAAATCGTGAGAGAGTTAGGCAGTAAAACCGTTAAGTATTTTTGGTTCAATCCTACGAATACATGTTCTATGGAAGCGAAAGGTCTGGCTTTAGGATATCAAAGGAGCTTTGATGAAAAAGTTTCTTTTTTCCAGTGCACCTGACCGTGGAATTTCACGTGTTATTTCGCGTAAAGCAGCTTTTACACGAAATCAGGAGACGAGTGTGACAAGAAACTCACGAATATCGTAATTATGTTCGTATACGTGTACCTCTGTACAAGAGTTTTGACCGACCCCCACCCCTTTTAGTTTGACACTTGCGAGCAAAATTAGACAACCGAACGCAACAAAAATAGCGAGTTTTCAGAGAGAGTTTTTTTAGGGTTTATCTTTAGTTGTAAGTCGTCTCAGTGAGATATTGTGCAAAGAATAAGCAAGAAAACGAAGAAGAATCCGTGAGCGAAGAATCTGTGCACCGTTGTGAAGAACGACTCACCTCCATTAGTAACATGTACATGTTTCCTTACAAGAATGATCCGTTGTTAACCGTTTGTAATACTCCTCTCATCTTTCATCTTTTTGTTCTCTTCTGTTTTTAGGGATTTAAAGTGACGAAGGAAACCAAGTTAAAAATACCTCAGCAAAGGACAATGAAAAGAAAAACTAGAACTGGTCTTGGTCTAAAATCACAGCGCAAGTTAAAACTTAAAACAAAAACTACTTAAGTCCAAGTTGATGGCAGTAATTGCTCTCTTAAGTCTAAGTGGGAAATCTATGGCAACGGCGAAGGGGGTAAGATTCATTCCTGATTTTGCTACCTTATCCTGTTATTCCAGTGGAAACATGGGCGAAAACACTTTAATGCAAGTAAATCCGCTCAGGTGTGCAAGAAACGCGGAAGAGCGTGTTGCTTGCCTTGAAAATGTTGCTTAGGCGCTCTGCTGGAAAGGCTTTACCGTCTTGTGAATACTTGAATTGATCATGCTAGGTTGCATGCTTATGGCAAAGTGGCGAAAATAATTCGTATGAGAAGTCCTTCTAGATAAACATTCAGTATACACTCCATTGCCAAAACGTTTAAACCATGATCGATGACACTGAATGGCTTTATGGGGTACACATGCACATGGTAGCCACAATAAGCTAAACGTTGTACGCCATCCACGCTTTCCTGATAGAGAAAACTATCATAAACAAAGATTCATCCTGCTTGCAGGCGGCATTTTGTGTTTTTCTCTCCCTCCTCGTTCCCCCTCGCTTTGTCATTCGTCCTAGATCTTCCACCCGTCCAATATGGTGACCGAATATTCGCCGCGCTGAATCTCCCGCTCGAAAACACAAACTGCCCGCCTGTAAGCAGGCTAACAAAGATTATGATGATGATAATGGAAAATCGTGGAGCTCTGATCATGTAACTGTGCGAACATTGCCCATGAAGCCGTTGGGTCTCATGGTTCATGAATCATTCTCTTGCAATCGAGTGTATTACGATGATAATCGAGTGTATTACGATGATAATCGAGTGTATTACGATGATAATCGAGTGTATTACGATGATATTGCACGAAGACATCAAGTAAGAACTCCATTTCCTATAAAGACCCCTTCTTCTCTTTTATTTACTTTCGAAGTTAATAACTTAATTAATTAGAGATATTCTTTTGATTTAATCTCCCTGTAAGCGGGGTCAAATTTCTTGTACGTCAATAAATAAATATTTAAGTCCTGTCCAAAAATACACGTATAAATGTCTTTAAATTTCCGTCATACTACGATGCAACTACATGGCGACTGGTTGGCTGGATGTGGAAATGTTTTACTTTATCGTGCAACCTTTGGATCATCACAAGGCAAAATATTACGATCACAGTATCTTAAATTAACCTTAAACTCTCAAGATCTGATTCATTTGTTAATTCTCTCCTCTAGCTGTTACACATTTCCTTGTAAATTAGTTGCGAGAATTTGGTGTTAGATCAAGACAACAATTTCTACCTGATAACTTGAAATATTCTCATTACCTGTTTGCTGGATAATGTATGGATATTATAGGGAGAAGTTACATGTTAATCACTTCTGGAGCTGAAGGATGAACTTGCCCCGCAATCATTGATCGGGAAAAAAGTAATAATAAAAATTGTTCTTGCCCTTTTGGTCTAAAACTCTTGTAATTGGTCGTGACAAACTTTTTCTCCTTGTTTCGCTTATTTCTCGCAAATTAGAATTCTTTTAAATTTCTATCACGGGTTCCTCTGAATTATTGTTTACGAAAGCCGGAGAACTTTGGTTGGAATCTCGGGGCTCTAAGTGAACGGACATTGGTAAGCTCTTTACAAATTGTTCTCCCCCTTTTCACGTCTTCTTTCGCTTCAAAGGTGTGCCCAAAATTGCGTTTTTTCCCGTCGCGTCGACCCCATATCGATTTTGAAACCACGTTGAGAGAATTTCACCCGATTCCTAGGAACTTCAGAAGAACAGCTCAGAAATGGGTCAAAATCCCGAAACACCAGCAACATTTCTGATCCGTTCGTACACAAGCCAGAATGTTAATGACCATGGAGCCTGGAGGAAGAAGGTGAATAGGAAGAATATAATCTGAGATGAACCGTATTAGCCTTTGACGGGCTAAAATGAAGACGAAGAGAATGAAAATGATTAAAAAAAAAAAAACCTCTCAAGGTCGAATCCTTTCAAGGTGGACTGTTAATAGCTATATAGAGGACTTACCATTCTGCTCCATGTTGGTAGCCATCCTTTGTACAATGAAAAGAAGCCTTCCTCGCGAACCTACGATAAGAAAAAAAAATTAACTCTAGTCTAGAAACAAACATAGATTTTAATAACGCCATTACTTCTTTCCCATCCTGGAAAAGCAATTCTTAGTCCCCACACCGAGCATTGCCAAATGTTCCTTTGTGTTCACTTTCCATATGAATAGTTCCTAGCATATTCATTCCTTCGAATATTCCACCTCTCACGTGTCACATTACCTCAGCTTCCCAGCCCTCACGTTTCCCCCATGTGTTTTAACTGCTCCTATGTATCATACCTAGCATTTTCATTCCTTCGAGTGTCCCACCCCTCGCGTGTTTTATCGGTAATGTATCCCATTCCTCGCGTGTTATATCGCTAGTGTGTCATATCTCAGACGTATTCTGTCCCTAATGAATTACGTTCCCTGCAAATCTAATCCCCCGAGTGCATATATGCATATCTTTATTTGATAAGTAGGTTAAAAAAAAAAAAAAAATTGGCAACTTTACAGCTGATGTGGACCTACTATATTATCTTCGTTCAATAAGATAAATAAACCTAGAGTAAAGTGTTAAATAAGAAACAGAATAAATATAAATATAAATGTGTCATAATATATATCAGTAATTGTAGAAATTTGAATTCTTATTATAAACAACAGAGGCACCCCACCCCTTTCCAAAATTTATATTTACAACATCAGTTTTTGCCTTTGTAAGCCTATTTTTAAAAGCAATTGGATTGGAAAAGTGTCTTAAATTATCTGGTAAGGAATTCCAGGCAATTACTGCCCTGTGTGCAAAAGGACTACGGCCAGGTTCAGTATTAGGTCTGTCAATTAAAATATTTAGCGATTCTCTAAGACTATAACTATTAGAGCACGCAACGATCACGGAATTTACTTCATTTAAAGCCCAGGCCATAAAATGCCTTGTGAGTAATAGTCAGGATACGAAACTTGTAGAAATACTCAAGAGGCATCCACCCAACTCGTGCCAATATATCATCATCCTTCAAACGTTTTGGTAACTTATGTATCATTTCTAGTTCTTTGAGCTTAGTGCCGGACCCCCATATCACAATTCCATATAAGATACTTGGGATTAATGTCTTAAATTAAATAGTTTCTAAAGTAGATTTGGGTGGAAAACTTATACGTCTCAGCATTTTATTTAACTTTCATGTGAAATGCAGAACGAGTTAATTTGATATGCTGAGACTAAGATAATTTGTCATCGATTGCAACTCCGAGGCACAAAGAGGACGATACATACCGATTGATGCCCTCACCCCACTTCAGAGGTTTCATAGGACCTATGAAGGGCTTAGTGCTCAAAATCATCGCTTCGGAGTTACCTTCGTGGACAACCAGTCTGTTCTTAAGACTCCAGGAATTCACCTGGTCTAAGACTTCTAGTAAAATTATGACAATATCGTCAGCAGAATTCCCTATAACATAAATTTTAGTATCGTTTGCATACATATATAACCCCATCCCTCGCGTGTCTTCTCTTACGCGCGCGTGTTCCACCTTTCGTGTTTCCTCTCCCTCACACATCCCTCGTGTATCCTTCGCATAGCTGCATTACACTCGACATGCATACATACCGCGCTCAGGAAACAGTCTATTGATCCTCTGTACACGTTAGGATTGTTCATAATTCTTGTTTTAACGACATCTGCTGGAGTGCTGATTGTTGCAGCAATCAGTCCTGAGCAGCCACTAGAAAAAATTTACAATAGAAATGAAAAAAAGATATTCACCATTTAAAATAATTAAATTTCTGTGGGGTAGTCTTTCGAAACTAATATAAGGGTAACTGAACCCTTTCACTCCCAAGATCTGATCGTTAATTCTCGTTACTGTCTGCCACACAATTCTTATGAAGTAAGTTCAGAGAATTTGGTACTGGATCAACTAATCCCTTAATTGATATTTTTCTTTATTCTCATCACCTGTTTACTTTATATTGTATTGATATTTGTGAAGGTGTAGTCTGATCGTCCGGGTGAGTGTAGTCCTGAGAAGGACTGTTGTCGGTGGCAGTGACTGACGTTTCGACAACCTGTGCGGAAGTCATCATCAGAGTCAAGTGAATGATTGTTGTCAGTAGAATGTTCTTATTCCAGTTCGTGTGAAATGATCGGTTGGTTTTGCCGTGATGTTATTGGCTGTAAGACTCAAGTGACATAAGTCGGTCGTGATTGGTCTGTTTCGGTCACTGACTCCCCTAAACAGATGTCAACAACTACCCGCCCCATACAAACGACTCATTCACGACATAAACATCACAAACGACCGAAAAAGAACAACCTAGCTTTACCGACAGACCGATACTCACTTGAGTCTTACAGCCAATAACATCACGGCAAAACCAACCGATCATTTCACACGAACTGGAATAAGAACATTCTACTGACAACAATCATTCACTTGACTCTGATGATGACTTCCGCACAGGTTGTCGAAACGTCAGTCACTGCCACCGACAACAGTCCTTCTCAGGACTACACTCACCCGGACGATCAGACTACACCTTCACATGTTACCCCCGGGTTCAAACCATTTACTGCATGTATTGATATTGTAAGGAGAAATTCTTTCTTGGTCACTCATGGAAGTTAAAGAGTAAAACTTTGATTAAATTTGAAAATAAAACGTCAATTTCCAGTAAAAGAGGACAGAGTGGATCATAGGGATATGTTCTCTACCTTTATCCTTTCTTGTTTGCTTTGAATATTTCCGAGGTTTTTCAATCTTCACGTGCGCACTGATGCTAGTTCAACTCTTGACTCTAACAACTGATCTACATGTAAATTCTCCTCAAAATATCACTCCTTTATCCACCAAAACAGGTGATGAGAATAAAAACACTAATCAGTTGAATGGTGGCATAATTTCTGTTTACCTTGAAAAAGTGTGAGTGACCCAGTTGTCCTCCAAACTCGTGTGACGAAGTAAGAGATGCTTCACTGTGTCATAAGTAGTAAGATCTGTCGGGTAAAATAAATAAATAAGTTTATTAATCATCAATTAATAAAATGGAACCCACAAGGTGACTGTAACATAGCCACACTACTGAAAAAAAAAAGAAAAAAAAAAAAAACAACGAATCAAAATTTGCCATCTTTTTTACGTAACTATTTAGCACTTCTCAATTGACTGTCGCGCGGGAAAACGAGGGTGACAAGCCTTGATTGGTTGTATTTTTGCATCTGATTGGTTGAGAGAGAGGCGCGAGTTTTAAGGACCAATCACAGAGCGAAGTGAAGCATAAGTAAAGCGAACACGAAAACTCACGAAACGCACGAAAACGCACACAACCGCACGAAACACACAAGAAAACGCAGTGATTTTGAAACGCATCGTTATTTATCAGCGTCGTTTCTTATGTGGACTTCCGAGAAAAATTGGGTCACAGACATGTGCTGCCCCTTCCATCTGGGTTTCACCTGTTTTAGTGTGGACGATCTAGACAAAAACGCATCAAACTGAAACTGTGTTTTCAAATGAAAAATGTAGTAGGGTGATTGGGGCCTGAATTAAGTACCAAAATTAAGACAATGGAAAAAAGAGCTTCAAACGTTCTTTATCGAATCAAAAGGATATGAATAATATAATTAAAATCACACACCTCCCATGTTGACCAAGGCTGCCCTCTGAACATTGGGAGCCCAACCTTTCCAGAGTCCTCGAACTCCATGTTTATGAACAATGTTTGAAAAAGCATGTAAGGTGTTTCGTACCCTGAGTAAATAAAATTTAGATAAGAGATTTGTCATTGGAAAATTGGGCTCTTACCAGCGTTATCGTGAGATCCGTAATCGTCAAGATATCACCATAGCCAGACCGTTTCCTTGAGATGTACTGTTATTAGTTAGAGGAGCGGTAAATGTTAAATGCAGTCGCTGCCGTTTCCGCTGGACACTTGAGGTTAACGTTATCACTAATAGTCTTTCGGTTATTGGCAATGCAATGAAGTAATGCCAAAATATTGCGATCTCGATTGTAATTTTGTTATCAGTTATGTCGCTCAGGGTGGTCTGCTCTGTTTAGCCGGATGCAATAAGATTGGCAAGCACAAGTTAGAGGCCGACAAAAATAACCATTTAATGGAGCATACCTTGGTTGACGTCCCTCCAAAATAACTCGTTTTCCTTCCATCTGCATTTGAACTTTAACAAGATCAGTTGGGCTGGCTATAAACTGTCCAAATGCACCCGCGCTCATCCCGGCAATCACTGATTTCCTGGGTATGGTGAAAATGATTTCAGATCAAACAATATTCAGTGTTTTATCTAATAATATTTTTTAATATCATCTTGAATTTCAGCTCTCAAATAACATATTTACGTTACTGTTGGTCTTTTTTTTTTAACTTGAATTAAGAAGATGAAGAAGTAAAAATAGGATGACTTAGATACTAGCCATAATGGAAATCTTCCATCTGGATTTCTTTTCAACACTTTATTTCTCAAGAATTCATACGCTGTCATTCTTGACCCAGTGTAAACTGTCAAATGTTTAAAAAGAACAAAATTATAAGTTTGCAATCTTGAAAATAAAAAGGTTCACAACCTTAATCTAAAAAATAATCCGGCATTGTACCGGTAATAACAGATAAATTCATTGCACTATAGCAAAAATGATAGCAAAGCATAAAAAACTACTTAATGTGGAAGTTTGCCAAGGAAAATGATGGGCGGGGAGCTGTTTATCACTTATGCTTTTTGAACTCTATTTCAAAACACTTTCACTTTTTTTTAAGCCTCCTAAAAACTTCCAAAATACTTAAAAGACACTCCTACCTCCTAAACTTCCCTCACGGTGAGTGCAGAAAATCTTCCCAACCCCCTCCCCCAGGAGGACAATGCAGGGATGTGGGTATTCCAGTGATACAACTTACCAATATGTCTTAAAATGGCTGGGGTGACACCATTCCACAGATTTCTTAATCCTTCTTCTTCAACTAGAGTGCATGTTAATTAGAAACACAAAAAGAAACAGGCAAAAACATTAACTATGATGGCACCTAACACATATTTCAGACAAAAATATCATAAAATGCTAGGAAAAGAAAATTTGGGAACAAATCCTAACAACATCTCTCAACATCTCTGTAGGCACAACTCTGTAACAAAATGTTTAAGCAGGAAAGGAGTAACTGTGCAACAAAGATTTATTCAAAAGTCATAAAAAACAATGCCTGATAAGACAGATGCCATGGATACAAATAAAAGGCACTGCATTGAGAACTCAATCTATGCAATGAAGAAAAAGAGGTCATAGAAAATGTAATTTGTACACCCCATGCCCAGCAGCACTGTGAGTCAGTTCACAAACGAAATCAGTATCAATTAGTGAATATATCTTATTAACCAAGCACGAGGGGCCATACTGGGAGAATACTGGCCCGAGGTCTTGACAGTACGGACCGAGTTGTGCTTGGTCTGTACAAAAAAGACAGAGGGCCAATATTCTTCCAGTACGGTCCCAAGCAAGCTTGGTTAATAAGAGATTTATTACACAACTGAAGTTCAAAGGGACACAAGTGCGGTATCATTCAGGACCATTCGGGACAGTGCCCGGTCCAATACTGAGAGAATATTGACTGGCAATAAGGGCATTTTGATTGGTTGATTTTACTTATTGGCCCTCTGAATTCCCGAGTCACGTAATAATAACTTTTATCCAGCTAATACATTGGTCTCCTAGGCCCAAGTTGTTTGAAGATTAATTAGTGCTAGTACCCCAGGGTTAAATTCTAATTGGGGTTTAATCTTTATTCTTTTGACCAAAGCCCTTTTTGGTTAATTTTCCTCTATTCTTTTTAGGGCATCCAATCATAAAATTGTGGTCTAAAAGAACTGTACTGAATTTTCTTTTAAAGCTTTCAGATATGAAATCAGATTTCATGCTAATCCTGAGTTATCTTAACCCAGCTTTGAACAATCTGGCCTAGACTCACAAAACTGGCATAACTAAAGTCAATATCAAAGAAAAGGATATCGACTGTTTGAGATTATTAGCTAGTGGATACTTTATCTAGTTCCATCACAGTGTCCTTCAAATTAAGGTTCCACTCTTAAGCAGGTCCAAATTCCTCACCTATGCCCACTGCTGTCCTCACCATACCCCGGTAAGGCACATTAGCAGCTGTGGTGGAGGGAATGGTTGATGCTCTCTCTCCTTGGATTTGAAGTCTGGTTTTTGTTATGTCCAGTGGAAAGGTCACTTGAATTAAAAAAATAATAAGTTAAACCTTTAACTTCCGAGATCTTATTTTCAATTCTCCCCTCTATAGCTGCTACAGGTTTCCTGGTAAATAAGTCACGAGAATTTGGTGGTAGAACAAGGTAGCAACTTCTACCTGCTACCTTTGAGTATTCTCATCGCCAGTTTGCTGAACAATGTATGGATATTATAGGGAGAAGTTACTTGTTAATCGCCTCTGGGGGTGAAAGAGTTAAATATAAACAAAAAGTGTTGTTGTAACATCTGGAGGCAGGAACAGAACCACTGGCTAAGTACATATTAACACCTGCTATCTAGCTACTCTCTCTAGATCCAAAGTCTGAGATTTCTTATTTACTAAAATTATCATTTTGGAAGGTCTCCCAAGCAATTTCAAAATTTTTTTAAACCCTTTTTTTATCACCACAGTCAACATATAAATTCATCTGAGAGGTCAACATAGATTTTTTTTTTTTAAACACAAACAACCTTAACAATGAATTATAGAAGTCAAAGAAATTTTTCTTTGGAGATAAGTGTCCTTGAGAGGATCTTTCTCTTATTCCTGCAAACTCAACTGTTGATAATGTGCAGATATCCTGAGGAGAAATTTGATTCTGATCACTCTTACAGCTTTCAGGATCAAGAGTGTCAAAAATGTCTAATTATTTCAATGAAAATTTCTGACAAATAACCTCTGATGGTGGTATGTGGTATTTTTAATTAAAGAGTACCACTAACAGTACAAAATATATCTGCCATGCTGCTGAGTTCAGCTGGCTATTTTCAAACATTTTTTTCTTTTTTCTAGATCAAAAGTAACCAACGTCATCAAAAGTTTTCATTGTCATAATTTCAATAGTGAAAGGGTCCCAAGGTGAGATAATCTAACTTGTTTAATTCTTTCAATCCTTCACTTTGACAAGCTTGGGAATCTATGCCATATGGCTAAAATTTTTCAATAGCTTTTTACTTAATGATAGATAAAGTAAAGCTTTGAATTTCAGCGCTAAATTTAGCTTTGATCATATATTATTTTGGCGATCTATTTTGTAATCCATGTCGGGCTAATTCGATTTTCCTTTGTTAATCATTTACACCGTAAACCATTGTTCAACCAAAGTTAGCCTTTATTTTAAAGGAATCTGTATCAAAAGATAAAATACGTCGTTCAGATCGGAAGAGGAAAATTTAAAAAGCTAAGTCATGATACTATGTTCTCAACTTTGACCGAGACGTTCAAAGTCCGATTTTATTGACAGGTTGTACAATTCAGCTGGTCTACGAGGAGGTTTCGCGTCAAAAAAATGTTCTCCATAAATAGTTTTAGTCTATCTTTTATCCTTACTGATCGAAAAGAAATGAGATACTGTAAAAATACCCCAAAGCCGGAAAAGTGTGAATTGTATAAAAAAAGGGGACTGAAATGCAAATGTTACGATACACGTTGAAAGCATTAAAATATATGCTTCCATCTTTATATATGCCATCTCTTATGCTATCAACCTTCTCATAAATATAGCCATGAAATAATGTAATGCAAAGTCCAAGAGTGATAAAAGTTTACCCATATCACTGTCACTCTATAAAATATCCAATTGGTTTCGCTATCGATTACATTTCACGTGAGTCACTTCACGACCGTCTAGTACTCAAATCGTACCATCTGACAAGAACTTTACGCCAAAAAAACTACCTTTTTCCCTTCAGTTTAGCCTGAAAAATAATAATTACGATGTTACCTGTTTCTGCCACAGTCGCAGCCATAGAGGACAAGCAATACTTGTACGCGAAGATCTGTATTTCTTCAGCCATGACTACAAACACAACTCAAAACAAACATTGACCAGAAGCGTGCTCTTAAAGATAAATGACCGCTGACCCTATGGATGTGGGGGCGTCAGAGGGGGCGTAAGAAGGGAGTGGAACTAAACGATCTTAGTTCTGCCGAGAAAATAATTAAATCATTGTTTAAAAAAAGATGAATAATGAAAATAAAATCTGGACGACTCTCTGCTCCTTTACGAACTATTGCTGGTCGTGTGTCAAGCGTTTTCAGCGGGAATCAACTCGTAAACAAGGCCCCGCTAAGCTAAAAACCTCCCCTGGGAATAGAAGGTCATTAGACTAACGCTTCGTGCATAGATGCACACATGGAGGATTTTCGACAACAGACTGCCTAGGGCGTGTCTTCACTGCCTTTACCCCGTGACAAAACAATCGTTACCTGGTTTTTCACATGCACGTGATCGGATAGTGGTACTCTAGTTTTAACTTGGCAAAAATAAATTTCCTATGAAACCGATTGCCTTGTGCCGAGGGTTAAATTTTCGCTGTACAATTTCCTTATGCTGTCTTTTTCTAATCCTTCTCTGCCAAGATCTCGATATCAATTCTCCTCCTCGCCATACATGCATTTCTTTGCATGTTAGCAGCGGCACGGAAATCTGAGACAAAATTCTTTTAGTTGATTTTCTTTTTTTTTTACGTGACGTACCTGTGCGTGGACAAGGCATTGTTATTTCAAGAAAAAAAAATACTTATCAGTCAATTACTTTGTCAGTAAAAGGTGATATAACAGCTAAGAAAAAATATAGGATCCCTTGGTTTTTAACGGGACTAGATTCATGATAAATTGAGCCTGACTGGCAACCCACGTAACCATAAACATGAGAATATTAGAAAAGTATTAACGTAAGTTGCATAACAGCAGCTAAATCTAACATCTTTTAATATATTTTGTCCATTATGAAGCGATATTTTCTTCTCACACATTCGTTTAACATGTTCGATGTGGATGTAGGATTCTCCGACGATGCTGTACCAGTTGTCTAATCAGAATGTCCTCCATTCAGCTCGAAACATCTCTTATTTGCAAATCCCCCGCATTCCTACATATCTCTACCCTGATCTTGCACGTAGCTCCTTTTCGCCGGCGTTTTACACATTTTTGAATGCGAAAAACATTTTGGTCACAAGACAGTACAGGCATAACTTAACACTTCCATAACGACTTTATTTTACATTAAATTAATATTCTCTCATTTTATCTTATTTTACGAAAATTTTTATTATTATAGAAGCAAGACCGATACAACGTAGATAAGTAAATTTTAAGACGGAGCACTATATTTCAGCTGGCCAAACCAGCCTTCTTCAGGTGCAGTGGGAATTAACAGAGAATTGGGGTGATGCTTCGTAGATAGCTCTATGATGTAACAGCGGAAATATGTAAAACTAATTTGATTGACAATGAGATAACAATAAAAATAGAAATAGTGAGCAAAAATAGAAATGAAGTAAGGTAAATTGGATAAATAACTAGAAACTACTACATTTCTTCGCGAGCGTTAAGGCCATCTGGATAAATAGTGTTGCCTCTTGAAATTATATTAAAAAGGCTTCCCTGGCCTTGCGTATCGAGTCTCTCTTGGAAAACACTTTTTCGATGGCGATTAGCTCCATGTCGTGAGCAGAGTGGTTAGGAGAGGAAATGAAGTGTTCTGCCGCTGTAGTAGGTTTAGATTTAGAGTTAGGTTTATCAATGGTACGGCGGTGTTCATTAAAACGGTCTTTTAAACGTCGTTTAGTTTCTCCTATGTATTTTAAGTTACAGCGGTTACACTGAATTAAGTAGATAAGGTTTTTAGTGTCACAGGTCAAGTGAGATTTAATGGGACGAGTTTCGCCGGTAGAAAAAAAGGTATAGTTAGTAAGACCGTCAGAGATGTAGGGGCAAGTAACGCAGTTTCTACCACAACGGAAAGAGCCGGGGAGGAGTTGAGGATGGGAAGTGGTAGAATTAGAGGGGAGTTTGGCTGTTACTAATGTGTCGCGAAGGTTGGGGGAGCGTCTGAAGGCGACAACTGGCAGCTGAGGAAAAGCTTTTTAGCAGCGGTTAGAAGACTGCAGTAGATGCCAGTGTTTTTTGATGATGTTGGAGATGTGAGGGAGCGACGGATTAAAAGTAGTTATAAATGGAATACGGTTAGGTTTTTTTGCGTCTTTAGTTTGTAAGGTTGAGTGTGCGGGAGATGTCAGTGGCGCGTTGTATTTTTTTGGTGACGAATTTATGGCTGTAACCTCGTTTGAGAAGGTATGAGGTAAGTTGAGCGGCGCGAGTCTCAAAAGCTTTGTCTGTTGAACAGATACGTCGTAGGCGGAGTGCTAGACTGAACGGAATGGCTTTTTTGGTATGTAATGGATGACAAGAAGAGTACAATAGATACATGTGTTTGTCTGTGGGTTTGGTGTAGAGGTCAATACGTGGAGATATTACCGTCGGTCGTTAAAGAGACACTTACGTCAAGGAAAGCCACATTAGTGGAGGAGTGTGAACTGGTGAATTTGATGGTGGGGTGGATATTGTTAAGATAATCGACGAAAATTTTTAGGTTATCTAAACCTACGGTCCAGACCATAAAGATATCGTCGATGTATCTAAACCAAGTGTGGGGTTTACATGGGGCATTTTTCGAAGCGTTAGCTTTGAAAAGACCCAGAAAAAGGTTAGCGAAAGAAGGGGCCATTTTGGTACCAATGGCTGTGCCGTGAACTTGGAGGTAATGAGGATCATTAAAAGTAAAATTGTTCATGGTAAGAACCATACGAATGAGGTCACAAAGTGTGACGGTAGGAGTAGGGGTATTTAAGGAGGTACACAGAAAATGGTCACAGGCATTAATACCTTCGTTATGTGGGATATTGGTGTAGAGGGATGAGACATAAAGTGTAACTAGTAAAGAATTAGGGGGCAAATTACCAATCTAGAACAGTTTGTTGAGGAAGTCATTGGTGTCTTTGATATAAGATGGTAGTTTGTGAACGAGTGGTTGGAGGTAGTGGTCAACAAACTGGGATATCCGTTTAGTGAGGTGGCTATTGGATGAGACAATAGGGCGTCCTGGATTACCGGGTTTGTGTATTTTGGGTAAGATGTAAAATCGTCCTGGTCTTACGTCAGTCTGTTAGAGGTATTGTTTTGTTGTTTCGTTGATGATTTGGTCGTTATGCATCCTGTTAACATAAAAGGTAACACGTTTTTGTATATCAGCAGTGATGTCGTTTGTCAAGCGTTTATAAAATATAGTGTCAGAAAGTTGTCTGTTGCATTCATCAATGTACCAGGTTGTGTCCATAACAACAATACCAGAACCTTTGTCGGCGGGTTTTATAAATATGTCTTTACGTTCCTTAAGTGAGCGTATGGCTTGTCGTTCTGTAGGATTGAGATTGTCCCGGATAGTTTTAGGTTTACAGGTGGTTATGTCAAGTTTAACAGCATTAAGAAAGGTGTCAAGGGCTCGTTCTCGATCATGTGGGGGGTTCCAAGTGCTTTTGTTTTGGAAAGGGGTGTCATTTTCGTTAGTGTTGGAGTTGTCACAGTTCTCGTTGAAAAAATATTCAGTTAGTCGCATGCGTCTTGAAAAATCGTAAATGTCTGCTGAAACTTCCGGCCAGTTGATATGTCGAGGTGTCGGGCAGAATGTAAATCCGCGTGAAAGAACAGATGTCTTGTCGGTAGTAAGGGAAAAACGAGATCGATTTATCATAACAGAAGAATGATCTAGGTGGAAGCGAAGAGGCTTAGTTTCGCGGCGACAGCGTTTCTGTTTGGGGCTGGTGGTGGGTGGGTTAGTAGAGTTATGAATGTAATGCGTATTATCAGATGATGTGTCGTTATGACTAAAGTTAGAGAGGACTCGGTCTTTACCTTTAGGGCTATTGCGGCTAATGAAGCGGCAGATAGGAGCATTCTTTTTGTCACGTCTCCAAATCTCCAACATCATCAAAAAACACTGGCATCTACTGCAGTCTTCTAACCGCTGCTAAAAAGCTTTTCCTCAGCTGCCAGTTGTCGCCTTCAGACGCTCCCCCAACCTTCGCGACACATTAGTAACAGCCAAACTCCCCTCTAATTCTACCACTTCCCATCCTCAACTCCCCCCCGGCTCTTTCCGTTGTGGTAGAAACTGCGTTACTTGCCCCTACATCTCTGACGGTCTTACTAACTATACCTTTTTTTCTACCGGCGAAACACGTCCCATTAAATCTCACTTGACCTGTGACACTAAAAACCTTATCTACTTAATTCAGTGTAACCGCTGCAACTTAAAATACATAGGAGAAACTAAACGACGTTTAAAAGACCGTTTTAATGAAAACCGCCGCACCATTGATAAACCTAACTCTAAGTCTAAACCTACTACAGCGGCAGAACACTTCATTTCCTCTCCTAACCACTCTGCTCACGACATGGAGCTAATCGCCATCGAAAAAGTGTTTTCCAAGAGAGACTCGATACGCAAGGCCAGGGAAGCCTTTTTAATTTCAAGAGGCAACACTATTTATCCAGATGGCCTTCACGCTCGCGAAGAAATGTATTAGTTTCTAGTTATTTATCCAATTTACCTTACTTCATTTCTATTTTTGCTCACTATTTCTATTTTTATTGTTATCTCATTGTCAATCAAATTAGTTTTACATATTTCCGCTGTTACATCATAGAGCTATCTACGAAGCATCACCCCAATTCTCTGTTAATTCGCACTGCACCTGAAGAAGGCTGGTTTGGCCAGCCGAAATATAGTGCTCCGTCTTAAATTTACTTACCTACGTTGTATCGGTCTTGCCTCTATATTTATATTTCACATTCGTTATTTTGGGCCGATCAGATCATCGCTAATCCAACGTACAAGAGTAGGAGTATCGTCCACGGTTGCCTGCTGAACATTTCACAATTATAAAAGCGCTTAATTTATCAAAGTGACGCCAACCTTTCGGAACGATTTCAAGCCTCCTCTGTTTATACCTGGGACTCTTATAATTCTCGTTCCCAGAGTCCTTTTTACTCTCTTCAAATGGCTCTGGGATTGTACGATTCTAATGTGTTTCGTTAAACCGTCAAAGGGGCGTTACTGAGGGAGTTAAATTGTCGCCATAGCAACCATCGTTTGTAAACGACGTCAGCATACTATCAGAGGTAAGGTTAGAAACAAAGGATCCGTTAGCTAAATCTCGTGTTCTTTTCTCGGCTGCCTCAAAACTTCTCTCTAACGGAGGTGTTCCCAAAGAAGTCACTGTTTTAATGGAGTCTCGCTTCCCCTCTTGAGTCGAAGCGTTGATTTTGACCACATCCATCTGAACACACTTTCTTTTCTTTTCAGAGGAATACTGCAGCATTATAAGATGTTCTTCGCCTTTCTCAACGTCAAACAACAATCGTACAGAACACTTTCCTAGGGCTCCTAAATGATGCCTAAATTTCACCAACGCAAATATCACCAGCACCTCTACTAAAAGGGCTAGAAAGCAGAAGCCAATGGTTACAGCCAGAGCCAGAAAAAGGCCGCTTAAATTCAAGACACTGAGTCTCTTAGCGATCGAAGAAGAGCACATCTGTTCATCAAAGTACATCTTTTCCAGCATGTCAATGGTCCCGTTTTGATTCATTTCGAAGATAACTTTGTTGATCTCTTCCAGCCAAGGAGAATCTTTAGGCATAGCGATTCCTAACCCAAAGGTGTAGAAATTTGGTCCAGCCAATCCAAAATGGCAATTCGCAATCTTGTTGTTGGCCTTTCTCAATGATAGATAATCGTCGACGAAACCATCGATTTCACTGTCAAGAAAATAAAGAATCGCTTCATTTTAGCAATAGTTCTGGCTGCGTTAAAAGTTGGGAAAACTGGGTCGGGTGTACGTAACGAGGTTGCAGACACACAGTGTTCGACAAATCTCTTGTTTTAAATTTAACTCACATAGCACTTACCCGTTTTCAAGTCTGTTTATTCCTTCAGTGAAACTGCTCAGCAGATTCTTTTTGATGTTGGTCTCGTATAATTGCTGGATATCATCATTTATATGGTTTCTGAAATACGCCTCAGAATAGGAACCTTTCAGAATACCAAGCTGAAACCCAGCCGGTGGATGAAAGGAAGTGTCTATCAACTAGAAAATAAATCGATGAAGAATGCATTATGAGTTGATGAGAATATTCAGAAAGAGACACAGTGTACTCTAGTCAAAAAGTCCAGAGCCTAACCAAGGGCAGGCTAAGCGACATCTTCTCAGCATCAAAGAGTCAAGAAGAGAAAATGGAAAACTAAAACCCGGGTAAATAATAGAGATAATCCTCGTTGGGATACAATCATGGTGAAATTATTTGCACCGACTCTTTCGTGCAAATGATTAGGCGAAGTTCATCACGCCCAAAATCTACTATTTTGTGAAATGATAAACTGTTAATTTGCTTCACGAATTGAAGATTTTACGCTATACAAAAAGAAAAACAACAACAACAACAACGACTAAGATTTAACAGACCTTGGGGTCTGTGATTCCATCAATTGGCAAGGTATAGTGATCCTGAACCAAAAAAGCCATTAAGTTAGCACAATATGTGTTAGCAAGGATCAAAGCCACAGACGCGTATACTGTGGACACACATCGTGCGCTGATACTGCGAGGGGTCCTCTCTGCTCCAATGTCTTTGCTGAATGCCACGCCCCAAACATAGCTCATGGCGTCTGCAGTAACAAAAATTACAACAGCGTTCTCTATTTAAGAAGTCCTTAACTGCGTGTCACTCCACTCCCCTCTCCTCTCCTCTCAGTGATAGTGACGTAATAGAGCCAAAACTGTACAACCCTTGGGACCCTGCTTGCTGGCGATACAGGTCGTGGATCTCAAATTTACTTAATTTTAATTTCATCGTCCATTGAATTAGGGTTGGTTCAGAGTACAGATGAAACGTCCGTTAGAATCAAACTCTAGTTGAATGGTCGCTTAATAATACACAGTGTCCGCTTAATAAAGGTTTCCTTAAAACAAGGATAAAAAGTCAGACACTGCGTCTCCTAGCTCCTAGCGATGAGAAATTGTTTCTGAGGTGTAATAATAAATTTTTCTTTAAAACAGTAATAAAAAGTCAAAGACACTGTAATATTTTAAGTCATTCGAATCCTGTTTCTAATGTTGACGAAGCAAAAGTCCATTTTCCCTCTCTAGTTGTGGGGTAGGTACTGTTTTACATTACCTAGCCGCCTCCCACTGGCGGTCGCAGCTAACTAATAAGAGTGAAAAAGGAATGACAATCTCAAACTTTAAGAGCGGTTATTGGTCACAAACCTAACATCGTAAATCCATTCTCGTCAGTCTTCTTAAAAGTACGATGATGACCTGTTGGACTTTTTCTATCCAGCCACCAGACTACCAGTAAAATGAGGTTACATGTTCCCAATATGGCCACCCACAAGTAGACACTAAACGGCTGTAACCAAGAGTGCAAAGCATTACCTGCGTGAAAAGCACAGTATAATGTACCGTGGAAAATGAGGTCAGCAATCGAAAGTGATGCCCTAATCGTGTAGTTTCCGATACTTAAAAACCCTGCCCCGATCCAGCACGCCAGTCTCCGGCTTGGACAACTAGGCAGCTTGCACTGTGGACAAATTGGCGGTCAACTAGCTCGGTCAGGGTAACTCAATAGGGAAGGGGGGAGGCATGTACCGTTGAGACCAACTAAATGATTCTGACTCACGTAGGTAGCGGTTATTTGCAGAATATCCTCCGGTTTCCCTTGCATTTAGCAAGTATGAATTATACTTCTAGTTGGAGAATCCGTTATGTGAGTAAGCTGTCTAAATCAAATAAGAACAACCCATTGATCTCGCGTTGAGGCTAAAACTCGGAATTGAGGATTTGCATTCCACCAATCTAGCGATTGAACTATCATTGAAGATCTTGAATAACGCGTCTCAGCTGTGGCAAAGGTCACTCACCATTTTTAAGCGGTCCATCTTTCTTCACTAGGATATTCAGCGCAAGAGGAAGATATGGAATTGAATATGAGATTTCTTTTGACCTTCTCCCAGTCATCACCAAGTCTAAGGCCAAATCACCTCTTCCCGAAACCAATTCGTCCATAACTCCGTTCCACTTTCCCGTCTCCTCATCAATAGTGCCGTACTGACCGTCGGAAACGAGGTAAATCTCGGGAACGAAGCCAAGCTGTTGTTCAAGAGTTCTCAACAAGTCGATGGAAAATCCAAAGCAACAAAGCTGGACAACTCCTGTGTCTGTTTTGTTCCAACACATGTAGCCTCTCTTCATGCACGAAACGTTACTCTCTGAAGTGTCCAGTGGCGTCTCGGAATCTACCCAGGACGGATACGAAACCACAGGAACCCGCACAATGGGTCTTGGAGTTGTAACACTTGGGGAAATGTGATATCCATTTGGAGTGAGAAATGTCTCTAATGCCGTTCCTGAATATGTCCTTAGACCCACAGATATCCAATGTTTGTCTCCAGAAACATCTTCTTGTAGATTAAAAATACTCATGGTAGCAAATGGTCCTTTAGATAGATTAGGATCTTCGAGTAAGGACGACTTCCCTGGGAAGAAAGTGTCTTTCAGTTTCCTAATTCAAGAAACAGATTTATTTTACAAACTAGGATTGGTGAATAAAGTTTAAAAGGTGCGTGAATGAGAAGAGCAGAAGAAGGAGGAGGAGGAACGACAAAGAGGGAGTTGCGTAGTGTTAAGATGGGCAAGGTGCCCTAACCCTAACCCTGGATAGAGCGCTGGACTGTTGTGCGGAAGGTCGAGAGTTCGAGCCCCAGCCGGACCAACACTCAAGGTCTTAAATCAAGTGAGAAGAATATACCACCTTTCTATATCAAGAAATGGTTAGATACTCTAGTCTTATCGGATAGGGACGAATAAATGGAGGTCCCATCTCCTGCAGGGTTAGGGGTAGGAGACGTTAATTTCCCACGCACAAGATTACTGTGTGATTATTATTATTATTATTATTATGGATGTCCTCCCCTGGGGTGGTTGCTGGGTGGGAATTGGTCCTGAAAAGCCCCCATGGGGAGTGGCAATTAACCTATGTATGTATGTATGCAAAAGAGAGGAGGAAGTGGAAGGAAAAGAGAGACGAAGAGTAGGAAAAGGAGGGAGAAAGAGAAGGAAAGAGGAAGAGAAAGAAGTAGGAGGAAGAGGAGAAAGGGAAGTAGGGGAGGAGGAAAGAGGAGGATATGGAAAAGGGGAAAATGAGCAGGAAGGAGTAGACGGAGATGAAGGATGGGAAAAAGGAGGAGGAATAGACAAATGGAAGAAAGGAGGTGTTGTAGGGTGAGGAGGAGAAGCAATTTGAAGGGGCAGAGAACGAAGAAAGGGAAAGAAGATGAAAGAAAAGGAGAAGAAGAGTGAAACGGAGGTGGGGACAGAGCGATAGAGAGGAGGAGTGGGAATGAGAGAGAGAGAGAGAAAAAGAAAGAATAGTACAAAGAAAAAGAAGAAGTAAAGGAATGGAACGGGAAGGACAGGGATAGGGAGGTGAATGAGGAGATGAAAGGGAGGAATGGAAAGAAGAAGGGGTGGAGCGAGAAGGACGTGGAGGACGAGGAGGTATGAAATGGCGAATTCGTTACATACGTGAGCTTTCTCAAAGTTCTACCTACTTCTTCAACTTTTGTGCCGTCTGGAAGTCTATTTTTTTATCAGACTGATCAATTGATATGTGTCCCTCAGCTGTGTTAGCGACGGTGGAGGTTACCGACTTTGTTATCAACCGAAACACATCGTACAGAGCATCCTCCATAAAGTCATGTTGTAGAATTTTCCAAGGAGATATCCTGATAAAACCGGTGGGTAGTACTTCGTTGTCCGATACCCCAAGTGTAGTAATGTCTGTCAGCACCCACGAAGCTTTGAGGTGACTGACACCTTGAGCTTGGATTATTCGGAACAAATCATCATTGTATGTGTCGCGAACGTGGACAATGACTGCATCACTTTGGTTATTCATGACCATTTTGATATGAGATTCTAGCTCAGTGGTATTTTCATTTCCAGACAGCCACGCTACATGTAGAATATTCCATTTCAATTCTCTTGAGGATATCAGTAGTGCATCCGAGAAAACTCTCCCTTCCAAGTCAGTGGAAAGTACAAAGCTAAGTGTGCGCCAACCCATTTTTTGTACCAGATCTCGGATGGTACAAGCGTAGTGTATCATCGATGGGGATGCTACTCTGGTAAAATAAGCTGGATTTTCCTGTTATTAAAAATAATCACTGTCAATTAATTAATTAAATGTAGACGCCTGCAATTTCTTTAAATTAACTCTAACAATTGGTGTCGACTGCAATTTCTAGATACAACATTTTCGGAGCTTTTTTCAGCTCCACAACAGTTAGCGCAATGCATTTCCGAATAAGGTGATTCGGAATATGAAACGATAACTGGGGTTGAGTAAAACGATCAGAACACAATGAATGCAATATTCAGAGTTGAAAATTTAATAATTCGAGTTAATCTGTCGCAGTGTTAGAATTCAAATATATTTTCTCAGCCCCAGTTTAAAGTATACGCAAAATGATCGGAATTAATATATTATATAATAATAATAATAATGATAACGATAATGGTATGATAATTATAAATAATAATAATAACAATATATTTATTGATGTAGCGCAAATTCAACATATGTTTTCCAATGCGCTATACAATCCTAAAAATACCTAAAAACAAATAAATACAAAACTATGTGATAGGCTAAAAGTAATAGAAAAAGGTTATTGGAAGTTGTAAAATATAAAACCTTGATTTAAATATGCGATCCTAAAAAGAGGAGTCTTGAGCTTTTTCTTGAAAATATTAAGACTCTGCTCCTCTCTTATCTCTATTGGCAAGGAGTTCCAGAGACATAGGGCAGCAGCAGCAAATGCATGGTCCCCGAGAGTTGGCAAGGTTCTTTTAGCTAATAGTGCTATTGGCATTGTGTTGTTAGATCGTAGTCCATACTTGGAGTTCTGTTTAAGACAGACTAAATGCTGTTGCTGTTCCAAGAATATGCCTTATAGGTCATAAGGATTATCTTAAAGCCAATTCCAAGCTTAACATTTAACCAATGAAGTTCTGTTAACAAAGGGTAATGGGACAATATCTGGGTGTTCTATATACCAGCCTTGCGGCCGCATTTTGAAATTTGAACGCGTCGCATTTAAGATATAAGACAATTAGGTTATCCATACAATTACAATAGTCGAGGCGGCTCGTAACGAACGCATGTATCAAATTCTCCGTGATTACTTGACAAAAGAATTTTCTTATCCTGCTGATATTATGGAGTTAAAAGAAACCTGCTTTACAAGTTTTTGTAACATGCATGCTCATTATAAAGTTGGCACCAAACCAGGCACCCACGTTTCTAATTGCGTCTGTCTGGGGGATAAACAGGAGTCTCCTACAGCCAAGTTATCAATATCCACCTCCACAGAAACACAGAAGTGTCACTTAAGGGCCGACCATTTAACTCTTGAGAGGGGGGGGCGGGAGGGGTGATTTTGAAAAAACATTTCCTGCAAGCGCTTGTTGGAAGAAAAAAAATTGCATGCAGCCCAAATGTAACAGAAAAAAAAGAGCATTTAAAACGGAAAAAATATCCTGCCCAGCAGATTGCTAGAAAAAAATTTCTTGATGACCAGAAATCTCCCACCCCCCCCCCCTCAAAAGTGAAATGGTCGGCCCCTTACTCCATGCGGGGGTTACTCAGGAAGTGTTTGGAGAAAGTTCTGTTATATTAGCTGATACGTTGTTCGTATAAAATCATACGCGTGGGCGCGTAGCCGGTAAATGTTTATGGTCTCTAGTGGTGATGTGGTCTGTATGCAGTACTAAACAGAACTTGCTCTAACGTAACCATGACAAACCAATTATTGATATTTTTTCCGCGTTAAAACTAAGCAGCTGAAATTTCAACTGAGTACTTGAACTAGAAAATTTCCGACTGATCGCATTTATATACGTTTTTATTTCATCATTTTGGTTTTTTTTTTTTTTTTATTAAATACAATTTATCACATTTACTTGATATACCCATATGCCATGTCAGGGTAAAACTGTAAACTAAAATTGCGATTTAAATAAAGATAAAATATCCTTTTTGACGCCGATGGCAATGTGTCAGCAATTAATGTCAATTTCGATTCTATCCGCTGAGGAACATCACTTTTGATACAATGGTCGCTAAAGAAATTACGAGGGAACGTTTTGTATACAGCAAAAAATCTTTAATGGATTTCAAGAATTTTGTTGAGGAAATAATAAAACTCTAAATGCAAAGGAAAACAAAAACAAGGGTTTGAGTAAATTTAACTAATTCGTTGTTTGACATTTTGTAAGAAGCAAATGTAAGTAAGCCAAGGATTGATCTAGACTCGCTTCTTATCAGTGCGTATAACAAAGGTTCCTGTGATTGTGAGAAATTTTCGGGAAAAGAAATGCAATGTAATAAAATTGAAATGATTTGTTTATCTGTGATGCAGTACTTGAGGTAATTTTCCTTCAAAGTAAACCAAAATGTTGGAAGTTCTTGGAAATTAATTTTATCAGACGAAGCGCAGCTGTATTCCCAAGCGCTTTAACCAAAACAAGCATTCTTCACATCGAAAATAAACACCTTCTGTCTTTTTAGAAAAAATTATTACATATCTCTTTATAAAAGTGGCTTTGTGAAAGATTTAACTGTGCAGACACAGCAAAGCTCAGAAAGCGGGGAAATTCAAAGACAAATACGATATCAATTTCATCGGAACAAATCGGTAAGAGCACAATGGAATAATACGACGTTTTAAATAAAAATATCTCTCATTGGATCTAATACGCAATATAATAAAAGAAAACAGCAGCACTTCTTACCTGTGTTCTAGACATTTCGTTCGTTTGGAAAAGACCAACTGTTAGAACATTTGAACTTTCCAGGATGGAAGACAAAATCATTTCATGACTCGAAATGTGAACGAAAATTGCCACGTGCAGCGAACTCGATTGGTTGTAATTTAAACCCATCTCTCGATTTAAGCCCAATATATCAGATATCAATCTGTTGTACTTGATAAGCTTAAAACTTAAATCTGAAGAATTTTTATGGTCATCGATATAACGCTGCATAGCATTTTGTACAATTTTAGTTAGATCAGAATTCTGTTCCTCGAGGAAGATGTCCGCCTCAATTACCAGGTTTTGGCTTCCAAGCAAGCTGCAAATGGCGCAGGCAATTAGTCCACATACAAAAAGTAATTTTTCCAATTGCAAGTTTAACCTCTGCATATTATTTTCCGGATCCTTGGTGATTTATGGCTCTTCAGGTTCGAACACGAGGGTTTTCGGGGATAGTTTACATGGTAAAAATTTTTGACGCCAGTGAATTTGGTCTCTGCGCGACAACAATGATTTAACAAATAATTAAAGTCACGATTTTGATGAAGGCCTGAAAATTGAAAGATTCCCATTGGTTAAGCAAGTAGAGTAGGTAATATTGCTTCGCAGGTGGTATCAACATTTAAGAAAGTCTCTATTACGTCTTTTTGTAATACGTCCATGTCAAAACAAATCAATAGGAAAAAAAATCTAGTCATCAAAAGTATCAAAATAGCCCCAATCTGTTAAAAAGTAGAAGCCAAAATTAATTAGCTACCTTAAACGTAACCCCGATCGGGAATTGTGCCGAATTGTAGCATTTAGTAAAGTTGATTTGTGTCTCTGAAAACGTCATTTTGCTTAACTCATCGATATTGATGCAGCATAGTACCTTTCAAAGTCTTCATTCGCAAGTGAAAAATACAAGTTCATCTGCATTGCGATAGTAAATCAATAAAGAAGTGCTCCGTATGTAGATATGAAAATAAATACCCAGATGCCAGTGTTTGCAAAGAAAGATATTTGATTCAAAATTTCAAGAGAATATGCTTCGGTTTCAAATAAAGCCTGTCCGTATAGACAGTCCGCCATAGAAAAATGAGAGCTGAAAGAGACGACTAGGACCGCAGTTACTCCTAGCTTTTTGCTAATAACTGGTTATTCCTGCTCATTCCGTTCGAAGACGCAGCAAAAAATAAACACGCGCTAAAAATTTTCTATGACAGCGACTGTAATATTATACATTTATATTCAACTTTTATTAATTTGCCTTTATTGATTCCGAGAAAAGGAGCTGCTCTTTACAGGTGTGTAGAGTAAGTAAAGTAATCAAAGACAGTTAAAATGCCTTGAACACAGAAGAAAAGCGAAAGTTTCTGTTTACATTCATGTTGTCAAGACAGTGGTTGCTAAGTTACGAAAGGCAGGAGGACCCAAGAGCCCTATACAGTCTGATGATTTCGTCGCACGTGACTGTCATGTGCTGCATGTGACGCAAATGCATCCCCACAATGCTTGCACTTGAAGGGCTTCTCGCCGCTGTGTAGACGGATGTGCGTGCGCAGTATGGAGGAGGCAGTGAAGGCTTTGGTACAATAGGGACACTTGTAAGGCCGTTCGCCGCTGTGAACTCGTGCGTGTTTGTTGAGGCTTGAAGACTGGGAGAATCTTTTGCCGCATTGCGCACACTGGTGTGGACGGTGTTTCTCATGAACGTGGAGTATGTGGATGCGGAGACGATCGCGCTTCTCAAAGGAGCGGTTACACAGAGTGCAGGAGAACTTCCGGTCACCGAAATCGACGCAGCTAGTGTATTTAAGGTGACGGTCGCGGTAGTATTTGTAAGAGAAAACTTTGCCACAACCATGACAGGGATAACTTGAATCATCTGCAATGAAGAATTTGACAACTTCATTAACCATTTTCAGTTTTCAGAAGCTCTAACCTTGATCGGATCGGAAAGTATTATTCTCTAATTCTAAACCTCAGTCTTTTTAAAGGCGTTTGCAAGTTGAGGATTGCCCAGTACGCTGCGTCAAGTCACTTCAATTTCCTTTGTTTATCTACTTTGTACTTGGAGCCAAACAAATTTCCAGAGAGGGGGGGAGGGAGGGGTGTTCAAAGAGGGAAGGAGGGAGGGGGAAAGCGGGACTCGACATATCTCCATGAAACGTTCGAGGCTTTTAAGTCCCAAGGTTGTTTGGTTTAGAACACCGAGTGATTTCACTCTCTGACTGTCAGATCAGAACATCGGATCAGCAAAATATCAAATTAAAAACCAAGACTAATGACAGCTTAGAGGATCTTAATGCAGATGGCTTTTACGGCTAACGGTTGGTTTCCTTCTTTGTGATAAAAAATTCTTTTTCGGCTAACTTTTTCTACGACTAACGGTTAAAAATTGTTAATTTTTATGCCTAATGGCTTAGTGTTTTGGCTGTTTTACGGCCAAAGTTTCGCCTCACTGAGACCTTTGACGTACCAACTCGCGTTTTCGCACATTAGGCAGTTTGACTGTTTTTAATTTAAAAATTTCTTTTGATTGTCTTTTGTTGCCTTGGTTTTACGACGTCTAATGCTTCACTCACAATCTGATCCACTCTTTATTCCCAGGGGTATTCCCATGAACATGCGATACCCTTCACCGTACCACACTTTCAGTTCCTCCCCCTCCGTTATAAGATGTGTGGCCTCGTAATATAAAACGTGTTCTTCCTGTATTAATTGCAGGTTTTGCTCGACTGGATGGTAAGCGCAATCAACGAACTTCATCCAGTTTTTTGGATTTGCAGCTCCATCGATGAAATAGCCAAGGCGACCCTCGATAAATATCTAGAGTGTTGTAAGATATAGCATGGTAAGTTAATTTTGCTATCTCAAAACGTCAAATGTCATAAATCAAGGTGTCAAAAAATTTATAAGTTCTTTTTAACTAGATAACTGAAAAATTCCAAATTTACCGTGGCCGGCTGAAATATGCAACCAGTTTGTAGAAACGAGCGCAAAATCGGGGCGAATGTTGAATAAATAAATTGGGAGCTGAGAGACTAGTCTATTTTAATCCGCCCGGTCACTGAATTGTTTCCACCCACTGAGAATTTTGGGGTTTTGCAACGTAAAGTATACAAAAGAAGTAAAAAAAGTCCCAAGGAAAAGCTTATGACTTTCAAACAACTCACCTCCCACAAGAACTCACTTTGAACAAAGCCTTTTTGCTCTAAACAGACAATGCTTCCTGTGTATGGCCCAAAGCGCAATCCTTTCCTGATAGGAAGCTGACCACAGAAAACGCCATACCGCAGGCTTCCAGGGGTGGCGACTTCAAACAACTGTAAATCATGTGGTAGAGCTTGCCTTGAAAGCCAGCCTGAAAAATTTAGAAATATCGACTAAGTTGAAATTGTAAATTGGCCTGAAAAATGTTTGTTTGTAAATTTAATCCTTTCAGCCTCTGGCTTGTTATTTAAAACCTTCCTGCATGTTCTACCTACGAGAGTTGACGCGCCATGAGTAAACGGTTGGCAAAGGCGGTTTGTGGTCAAAGAAAAAATTTTTAATTTCAAAATGTTACATGCATCTTTATCGTTTACCAGAGCAGTAAGTAATCGCAACTAATACATATGAATCATTCAGTTTTTGTCGCACACCCAAGGATTGCGAAACATTGCAGTTTCACGTACTTTCATTTCCGTTCTTGCTAGCTTCCTTGTTGTACAGCGCCACCTTAAGATGTTCTCGGGAAAAGTTGAAGCGAATTTTAGAGCTCTTATTCGTCATGGTCTTCCCTATGAGGGATCCTTCCTGAAAGAAGAAAGAGAAGTATCATTTAAAAAAGCGTGTAGGCAGCAAATCGAAAGATGATTATGAAAAAGCTGACTTCGTTCTTTACGAAATTTAAACATATCTATCCATCCGAAAATCCTCATATTGAACGACACTCTCTTTTTTCCTGCTACGAAATGTCTTTTTGGCGATTCGTAGAAGTAACAATACGACAAGACAAATAAAATGAAGAAATATGTACATGTAAAAATGGATTATAAACTATCTATATAAATTAAAGAATTAAAATGAATTTTTGTATAACTTGAAGCAACAAAACTATTCTAGTTAAATGCATTTGAAAGGTCAAAAGGTTTACTATGTTTGGAAGAACTTACCTTCCTTGAAATGTCAAGCCGGTTTAACCACCCTTGTCAGACGACTCTAGTAAGAGTAAACAAGGGCGCTTGTAACCCGTTACTTTATAAATTACCCCTCAACTTCTGTCATTCAAATTCATTTATCATAGAAGGCTCTATTTCAACTAATGACCTTTAAAAAACAAAAGTTTAAATCCAAAGTAAATTTAGCATATCACCCGGCTTTTTTTCTTTTACTGATGGGATCAACATTTGGTTTAATTTACAAGGGTGTTAATTTATACGTCATCAAGGCTTTAGTTTATAGCGATCCAAAAAGAATGAAAGATTAATTTTAAAGAAGACCGTATGTCCCTATCTGCCCCTTTTGCTAATTAAATTGTGGGGTTTGCTATTCAAGGGCGCCATTGTAATCCAAAATTAAAGTACTGTATTAGAAGAAGGTTTTATCAAATGATCTTTGATGCAGGAAGAACTTTAATGCTTGCAAGAAGTTGAGAAATTGTTAAATCCCCTTTTTGTTTACTTTATCCTACCATGTAGTCCTTGATGAAAAGAACTTTATCAAGTTTAATCCTTTTGTCCATGTATTTTCTCATTAATTAATTAGAATTAACACAGTACTACAGGATTGGTTTACAGTTTTCATTAACAACGGAAAATGCAGAGGAAATTTAGCCAAACCTTCCCTTCTCAAACCTTCGAATTCACTTCTCAAACCGGAAACTTCTCAAGAATACGAACATTATAAAATTGATTTAATATGTCTACTGTCTCGTCATGTCTATTGTCTCGTCATGAGCATAAAACAAAGTAAAAAAAAAGTAAAGTTCCCAACACGAACATTGAACTCCTAAGAACATTACGGTGAGCTTGGTCAACACCTGCATTGTGTATGTGCGGAGTTTCCGAAGGTCACTCGCACACAGAGAAGTATGCGTTCTTATTTTTATTGTATGTAATTTTTTTCTCCGAAGTAAATCGCACACTTGTCGTGTTTATTTGAATCGCCTGCCTAGGTCCACTGGCGATATAGCTAGAAAGTCGAAAAATGCAGGGAATGAAATTATAAATTCAGCAAATCGTCAGCGGTTGAGCGTGGTCTGCCGTCCCTTAATGACAACGGTATACGTCATCACAGTGGTTAGAATAATATGGACTCACGAGGCGCAGCCCATTTCACACGAACGTACACTCTCTTGGACGGATAATAATATGAATGATATATAACAAATGCCCATTTAATCAGGAATCTCTTCTTACAGGAATCATTTTACAGTACATTTTTTTCCAACTAACAAATTATATCGCATAAAACTTCTACTTCTTAGTCACTAACCATACTGCTTTGCTTTATTCTAAAGAATGTTTTCTTCTTTTAGCTCTAAGACCGAATCGATGGGCTACTATCACAACGTTACTCCTAACACAAAAACCTAACGCACTTGTCGTGTGAAAAGATAATAATGGCATTGTTACCATTTCCCGTTTTAGTCTTTCACTTATTTTGACCGAAGCAATATTTTTCCATAACTTCTAAGAGCCTGTCGCCAGAAAAATCGACCAGCTTAGCATTTATTTGTTCGACAAAACATTTATCATTGGTCAAATATCTATAGTGAGGTTTCTCTGAAAGAAGAATTTCTTTGATGCATTGGGCAATCTCCTCCACTTTCTGAATGATTGACGGGCCGAGTGCCTCCTTTATGTAGTCAAACCAATTCTTCATCAGTTGTAGCGTTTTTTGGTCAGCGGTGGAGGAATCGAAGTTGTTTATG
The DNA here is from genome assembly GCF_964205215.1 of Stylophora pistillata. Lineage (NCBI taxonomy): Eukaryota > Metazoa > Cnidaria > Anthozoa > Scleractinia > Pocilloporidae > Stylophora > Stylophora pistillata. The sequence continues at coordinate 50,807,289 of NC_142520.1, read as the reverse complement.
TTGCCGACGAACGCGGTGCCAACAGGTCCGGGCTCCACCAATGAGATACTGAAGGAGGGAAAGAAATGACAGAGGAAATAAATGAGTGCTTTCCATTTGACCGAAAATTCCTAATTGAATGCCCGGATGTAAGCCATTCTTCAGATGACCGTCAGTTGACTGCTGATCGATAGTTATAACATAACCAAAGTAAAGCGCGCGCTCTGATTGGTCAATTTAGCGTCCCCCATTTGCCCATGGGTGTACGCTGCTGACGTGAGCAAATGCAAAGACTATTTTTCCGCGCGCGCTTGTTTTTTTCTGGTCGCGTAAGATTTGTTAAATAAAAGGGAACTCTTTAGCTACAATGTATCAATGTTATGTTATAAAACAAATGGTAAACACCACAGCGTACACTATTGAGTTATGGATACACTTGGGAGGTTTTCTAAGAACTCAAGAAGCTAGAGTCGCTCTCAGCTATCGCCTCGAGCGACTCTTACGCTTCTTTCGTGCTTAGCAACCTCCCGCGTGCATCCATAACTCATTAGTGTACGCTGTGGTGTTTACCATTTGTTAATTATGATACATTTCTTGGTATGAATTTGAAAAATTAGGAGATTTGCAATTTCCCCTTCCTCTCCCCGAAAGAGATAGTGACCCATCTCACCGGACCCCTTCCGCCACTTTCTTGTAATTCGTCAAGTTTTCCTGACACTTTCACAATATACATTTCTCCTGGTGGGAGAGAAGCACTGTCCTACCCATGAACACATTTCAATGCTCTAAGCGGGGTTAGAACCCAGGCCTTTCAATGCAGAGGTACGTGTGCTAAACATTATAGGCCACTGTTTGCCCCAGCTCAAAGTTGAAAAAACAATTTTCAAATGGCATAGTGCTGAGCCTGTTTTACTGAGCGACTCTCTCACTCAAATTGCAATATGTCATTGTAAAAAAAAAAAAAAGATCCTTACTTGATTTTGAACTGCCTTAACACAGGTGCCAGTGACTCTGTGAGTCCTCCCAGAGCAAACTTTGAAGCGCAGTAAATGTCGTTAAATGGTCCGCCTAACTCCCCAGCCATGCTACTGACGTTCACAATGTAGCCGCTTTCTCTCGCTTTCATGCTAGGGAGTACGGCCTGGATCAAACGAAGAGCTCCGAAAAAATTCACTTCAAATAATTGTTTGACCTGATCCATAGGCATACACTCCAGTACACCGACACAACCAACACCAGCATTGTTTACTGAAAACGAAACACAAAATGGACAGAGAGTGAAACATGAAAGATCTCAACCCGTGTACCGTCTGCTAGAAGATTGAATTGTGCCCCTCTCCCTCCCTGGGGAAAAATAAATGAATACCTAATCGCAGACTAGAAAGGTCTAAGCAGGCTAGCCTGAGTACCAATCCTTTCTGCTACCTTTCCATCGAATGGGGATGGGGGCATGTGGCGAAAACGAGCGAAAAAAAAAGCAAGGAGCGGGGAAGGGAGGGAAAGGCTGGTTCAGAGCCGATCGAAGCTGAATCAGGCGCAGGGATACACAATTTCTGGCCATATCAAGACGATAAGGCGAGAAAAAATGATTACATTTAAGACTAATTTTATGTAACTCAGTGCAGTGGTCGGTCTAAGATGATTTGATTGATATGTGAATCTCCCCTATGGGGAGTGGTCAATTAACATATGTACCTATATATGTATGTAACTTTGCTTGAAAGCTGTTTTAGGAGTGCGCAATGTCACGCTGACTCAAAGGGGTTCGCATAAAGCTTGTCATTATGTATATTTTGTATTTGCATTAACCTTTCTACTCATTTTTGATGTTATTTTTCATTTCATTTTTCATGGTTTTCTATCTGAATTATTGACAATCTGAGGTTTCTTCTTATGTGGCAATGCACTCTTAGATGTCGTGACAAGAAGTTTCTTTTTTACCAACAACTTAATAAGTAATCCGGCTTTTCTCGATCACAAACAAGCTTTGTCATTGTGAATGCATCATTGATTTCTGGTCAGTATTTGTTCGGACTATTTATTATTCGGATATGCAAATCTTTTTTACCTCTCATTGCAATTGCGATATCGGTTTCATCTGCAGCCACTCTGAAATCAAGTTAATCTTGCGAAATGAACAGTGGTGGTGGCATAAACATGTAAGCAAGCGTACGATTATTACTTTTTCGGCGGAGCTTTCGATACTGCGCAGAGTTTTTTCATGACTGCTCCCTGTGAAAATAATATGATCTGAAATGGGGCGTGAATTCACACAATACAATAAAGTGTGATATATCTGAGGTGTGCAGATTTCTTAACTCGTATACATCAATGTTACCTCGAAATTCACTTACCAAGGTCATCGATTTTTCCTTCTTGAGCAATTATCTCCTCAACGGCACTTTTGACAGATTCGTCAGAGCTCACATCCATGGCTTTGATAAACAATGTATCGCCAAGTGCGTCCTTTCCTTCGCTCTCTAGGGCCGTCTTTTTGTCCAGGTTTCTCATCGTAGCATACACCTTAAACCTTTTTTCAGGATCTTTGGCTAAAAGCACAGCGGTTTCCAGACCTATGCCAGTGGAGCAACCCGAGATTAAAACCACGCGAGGTGAAGCCATTGCTGCGATCGTTCGTTCGTTCGTTCGTTCGTTCGTTTGTTCGTTCCTCTGTGACTGCATGCGCCTTTAATGTTCATCGAGGCGTTGCGTGGGCGAAGTGTTTAGTAGTCAGTCACACAAAGTATAGATTGAAGATTCTATCGAGCAATCAAAAGCAGCTGGTATGACACAGCAATACAATTTCTGTTCACTCATTCGAAGTGTGACGTAAATAAGAGCGCAGGATTTCTAGAGCTAGGCAGCAGTGAAATTTCGAAGTCACGTAATCGGAAATTTTATTACAACAACTGAATGCTTGCGGATACTAATGCAAAAACTGCAGAATACAAGTGCGAGGTAACCTGCTCGAGCTAGTAAGGACGAGAGATGGGTTACCTGTCAATAAATATAGAGGCAAGACCAAGACCACGTGGATAAGTTTTAAACGGAGCACTATATTTCGGCTGGTCAAACCAGCCTTCTTCAGTGCAGTGGGAATTGATATAGAATTAAGGTGGTACTTAGATAGCTGTATGATGTAATAGCGGAAATACGTAAAACTAATTTGATTGACAATGAGATAATAATAAAAAAATAGAAATAGTAAATAAAAATAGAAGTAAAGTGGGTTAAATTGAATAAATTAAACAACCCTAAGTAAGGGGCCGACCGTTCAACTTTTGAGAGGGGGGGGGGTAGTGGGTGATTTCTGGTCATCAAGAAATTTTTCTTTTAGCAATCTGCTGGGCAGGATTTTTTTTCCGTTCTAAATGCTCTTTTTATTCGGTTTCATTTGGGCTGCATGAATTTTTTTTCTTCCGGCAACCGCTTGCAGGAAATTTTTTTTCAAAATCACCCACCCCACCCCCCCTCTCAAGAGTTAAATGGTCGGCCCCTAAGAATAGTAAAATGAAAAATACTAATACATTTCTTTGCGACCGTTGTATTAAGGCCATCGGGATAAATAGTCGAGTCTTGCCTCCTGACCCTGGCCTTGCGGATCGAGTTTCTCTTGGAAAACACTTTTTCGATGGCGATGAGCTCCAAGTCGTAAGCGGAGTAATAGGTTTAGATTTAGGTTTATCAATGGTACGGCGGTGTTCATTAAAACGGTCTTTTAAACGTCGTTTAGTTTCTCCTATGTATCGGAAGTTACAGCGGTTACATTGAATCAAGTAGATAAGGTTTTTAGTGTCACAAGTCAAGTGAGATTTAATAGTACGTGTTTCGCCGGTAGAAAAAGAGGTATAGTTAGGAAGTCCGTCAGAGATGTAGGGAAAAGGAGCGCATTTACTACCACAACTGAAAGAGCCGGGGGGGGGGGAGTTGAGGATGGGAAGTGGTAGAACTGGAGGGGAGTATGGCTGTAACTAATGTGTCGCGAACATTTCACAGTTATCTGTCAGCACTAAATCAAGTTCAGTAACTTTCCGGGTGAACTTGAAACCCAAGTCTATTTCCGGTTGCTCTGGAGCGATTTACTTCCGGTCACCTATTACGATCATTTTCTCTCTTTTGTTTAGCCCAGAGGCCAAGTATCGTGTTTAAATGGCGTTGCCAAGGATCGTCTTAATCTCAGGCTGTTCAACTGGCATCGGCCTTCACACTGCCCTACATTTAGCCAAAGATGCCGACAAATGTTTCAAGGTGTACGCAACCATGAGAAATCTGGAGAAAAAGACCTTTGTGGAAGAGGACTGGAAAGGAAAGACTCGGCGAAACCCTGATAATCAAATGCATGGATGTAAGTTCTGATGAATCTGTGAAAAGCGTCGTTGAAGCGATCATTACAAAGGAGGGAAAGATTGATGTTTTTGGTAAGTGAAGAGAAAACTGAAACGCATAGCAGTTTTGGAACAACGAATCAAGTTGTATTTGAATATTTTTGGTGATATTGCACGATGAAGAAGTAAATGATAGCCGAATTGCGGAATTGTGATCAGATAAACGAAAAACGATCAGTTTCTCAAATACTGGGTTAACGTCGATGATCCATAATAAAATCAACGTACTTCTCCAGTTTTTTGGATTTGCAGCTCCATCAATGAAGGTGACCCTCGAAAAATATCTAGAGTGTTGTAAGATATAGCATGGTAAGTTAATGTTGCTATCTCAAAACGTCAAATGTCATAAATTAAGGTGTCAAAAAAATTTATAAGTTTTTTTTAAATTGATAACTGAAAAATTCCAAATTTACTGCAGCTGAAATATGCAACCAGTTTGTAGAAACGAGCGCAAAATGAGGGCGAATGTTAAATAAATAAATTGGGAGGGGAGGGAGGGGTGGGGGCTGAGAGCCTAGTTTATTTTAATTCGCCCGGTTACTGAATTGTCTCCACCCGCTGAGAATTTTGGAGTTTTGCAACGTAAATTATACAAAAGAAGTAAAAAAAAGTACCAAAGAGAAGCTTGTGACTTTGAAATAACGCACTTCCCACAAGAACTCGCTTTAAACAGAGCCTTTTAGCTCTAAACAGACAAGGCTTCCCGTGTATGGCCCAAAGCGCAGTCGACCTTTCCTGATAGGAAGCTGACCACAGAAAACGCAATACAGCAGGCTTCCATGCATGGGTGGCGACTTTAAACAACTGTAAATCATGTGGTAGAGCTTGCCTTGAAAACCAGCCTGAAAAATTTAGTAATAACAACTAAGTTGAAATTGTAAATTGGCCTGAAAAATGTCCACAGGCGTTATGGTTGGAAAGTCGAAAAAAGCAGGGAATGAAATTAAAAATTCAGCAAATCGTTAACGGTTGAACGTGGTCTGCCGTCTCTTAACGACGACGATATACGTCATCACCTGTACCGTGGCAAAATAATGTGGACTCACGAAGTGCAACCCACTTTGCATGCACGTACACTCTCTTGGACGGAAAATAATATGAATGACATATAACAATTGCAAGTACCCTTTTAATCAGAAATCTCTTGTTGCAGGAATCACTTTACAGCACATTTTTTTCCAACTAACAATTATATCACATAAAACTTCTACTTCTTAGTCACTAACCATACTGCTTTGCTTTATTCTAAATCAACTTTTTCTTCTTTTTTGTTCTAAGATCGAGTCGGTGGGCTACTATCACAACGTTACTCCTAGCACAAAACCTAACGCACTTGTCGTGTGAAAAGATAATAAAGGCATTGTTGCGATTTCCCGTTTCAGTCTTTCACTTATTTTGACCGACACAGTATTTTCCCATCATTTCTAAGAGCCTATCGCCAGAAAAATCGACCAGCTTAGCACTCATTTGTTCGACAAAACATTTATCATTGGTCAAATACCTATAGTGAGGTTTCTCTGAAAGGAGAATTTCTTTGATGCATTGGGCAATCTCCTCCCCTTTCTGAATGACTGACGGGCCGAGTGCCTCCTTTGTGTAGTCAAACCAATTCTTCATCAGTTGTAGCGTTTTTTGGTCAACGGTGGAGCAATCAAAGTTGTATAAGTTACCGACGAACGCAGTTCCAACAGGTCCGGGCTCCACCAATGAGACACTGAAGGAGGAAAAGAAATGACAGAGGAAATAAATGAGTGCTTTTCATTTGACCGAAAATTCCGACCTTAATGTCCAGAAATAGGCCATTCTTCGGATGACCGTCAGTCGAGTGCTGATCGATAGTTCTGATACATTTCTTAGTAAGAATTTGAAGAAATAGAATATATGCAATTTCCCCTTCCTCTCCCTGGAGGAGATAGTGATCCATCTCACCTTACCCCCTCCCCACCTTCTTGTAATTTGTCAAGTTTTCCTGACACTTTCACCTTATACCTTTCTCCTGGGGGGGGGGGGGGGGAAGAGAGGCACTGTCCTGCCCAAGAACACAATTCAGTGCTTTAGGCGAGGTTAGAACCCAGGCCTTTCAATGCAGAGATACGTGTGCTAAACATTAGGCCACTGTTTGCCCCAGCTCAAAGTTAAACAAACAGTTTTCAACAAATATATATTTGTATAATAAATAATCATTATTATATATTACTGTTTTCCCCAGCTCAGAGTTGAACAAACAGTTTTCAAATGGTATAATTGTCACCTTGTCTTACTGAGCCACTCTCACTCAAATTGCAAAATGTCATTGCAAAAAAAAAAGATGCTTACTTGATTTTGAGCTGCCTTAACACAGGTGCCAGTGACTCTGTGAGTCCTCCCAGAGCAAACTTTGACGCGCTGTAAATTTCGTTAAATGGTCCGCCCAACTCCCCTGCCATGCTACTGACGTTTACAATGCAGCCGCTTTCTCTCGCTTTCATGCTAGGGAGTACGGCCTGGATCAAACGAAGAGCTCCGAAAAAATTCACTTCAAATAATTGTTTAACCTGATCCATAGGCATACACTCCAGTATACCGGCACAACCAACACCAGCATTGTTTACTGGAAACGAAACAGAAAATGGACAGAGAGTGAAACATGAAAGATCTCAACCCGTGTATAGTTTGCTATAAGATTCAATGGTACTCCTCGCCCTCCCTGGGAGAAAAATAAAATGAATACCTAATCGGAGACTAGAATTAGAAAGGTCTATGCAGGCTAGCCTAAGTACTAATCCATTCTGCTACCTTCCCATCGAGTAGGGATGAGGGCATGGGGCGGAAACGAACGAAAAAAGCAAGGAGCGGGTAAGGGGGCGGGGGAAGGTGAGAAGTACAATTACGACCTGGCCATACATAGCTCTGTCATCGAGACACTGCCATCTATCAAAATACTTGGCGTTGAACTTGATAGCATGCATCTTTCAAGGATCACATTACTAAAGAGCTTCAAAAGTTATACACTAAAAGTGGCGCACTCAGGAGAATAAGGCGTTTTGTCCCTGGCAATGTTGTGTTAAGACTCAATAAAACTTTCATTCTCCCTCATTTTGAATACTGTTGCCCCCTCTTTCTTGGAGTGGGGAAAGTGCAAGGGAATCGGCTAGAAGATGCCAACTATTATATTCTTAGGTCACTGCTAGGTTATTGCAAATCTACCCTTATGATGAATTGTTGCGAATCTTGAATATGGAAGTGTTAGACCAGAGAAGGAAACAACAATCTCATATTCTGTTATATAAATGCTTGCATAACGACGGTCCAAAGTATATCAGAGATTTTTTTAGTTTTAGGGAAACTATGTACAATCGGAGAGGAACCGGCATTAATTTGTGCGCGCCTAAATTTAATTGAAATTTTATGAAAAAATCTTTCACTTATATGTGTGCGCAGCTATGAAATGGATTACCTACAAGTGTGAAACTGGCCAATAATATAAACCTATTTAAGAAACTATTGCGAACATTGAAACTTTAGCTGCTTCACCATTTTATACTTGTATTTAGTGTGACTCAGAATTCATTGTATAAACTTAATTTTAATGGTAATTTTAAGTTATTTAAGTTAATGCTTCACTATTTTATAGCGACTCTGAATTTTATTGTAGAAACTTAAAATTCAATGTTAGTTTTAAATTATTGCACTTTCTAATCTACTAGGTTTTGACCGTATGTATTGTCACGAACTTCTTGTCACGAACTTCTTGTCACGAACTTCTTGTCACGAACTTCTTGTCACGAACTTCTTGTCACGACATCTTAGAGTGCATTGCCAGATAAAAAGAAACGGAGCAATTGCAGAGTACCCGGCCACCTTCCTCCACAATGTATCGCCAAGTGCGTCCTTTCCTTCGCTCTCTAGGGCCGTCTTTTTGTCCAGGTTTCTCATCGTAGCATACACCTTAAACCGTTTCTCAGGATCTTTGGCTAAAAGCACAGCGGTTTCCAGACCTATGCCAGTGGAGCAACCCGAGATTAAAACCACACGAGTTGAAGCCATTGCTGCGTTCGTTCGTTCGTTCGTTCCTCTGTGACTGTGATGCGTTGTGTGGGCGAGGTCGTTATTAGTTAGTTACGCAAAGTATGGAAGATTCTATCGACCGATCAAAAGCAGCTGGTATAACACAGCGGTACAACTGATTTATGCTCACGCGTTCGAAGCTTGAAGTAAATAAGGTATGGGTCGCACTTGGGCAAAGTTTTCAACTTTTCCGGCAAAAAAAACACAGAAAATTTGAAACCGCAACCGGAAAGCAAACTTTTGGTTTCAACTATCAGGGTCGCACTAAGTGAAAAAAATGTCCGTGATGACACTTTGATAAACCAGACACACGTTTATCGACGTGCTATGGGAAGAGAGCAGTGAGCTGAAAAAGGAAAACAAACGTTGAAAAAAATGAGTCCCGTTGAAGCATTGTTAATAACGATCACGGTGATACTTATTCTTCTTATTCACTTAAATTACGAGCACTTTTTTGTCTTTCGTATGATCTATGAAAGATGGGTTAACGCTTGTTTAACTGTTTGGAGTGCCGCTATGATGAGAGCGAGAAATCGACGTCAGCAAAGATTACTTCGAGCGCCATATGCCTGGTCAGTTCCGCGACCAGTCGAGTCGTTTGCTGTTTACTGACAAGCGATGACAGTTACCGCTGTGATAGCTATTGTTTAGCCCGATTTTTCCGAAATCTACCTGCCCCACCCAAGCACTACGGCGTCTTTGATGTTTTGGCCGGTTTTCAAAGTTTTTGCGAACTGGAAAAGTTAGGGTCGCATTAGGCAATGTGCCCCGATGACAGATTTTTACACCAAATTGACCACATTCACACCAAACTTTGCCAAGTGCGACCCATGCCTAAGACCGCAGGATTTCCAGAGCTAGGCAGCGGTCACATTTCGAAGTCACGTAATCGGAAATTTTATTACAACTGAATGCTTGCGGATACTAATGCAAAAATTGCAGAATACAAGTACGAGGTAACCTGCTCAAGCTAGTAAGGACGAGAGATGGGTTATCTGTCAGCTCTAAGCCAAGTTCAGTAAGTTTCCAGCTGAACTCTAAACGCAAGTCTATTTCCGGTTGCTCTGGAGCGATTTACTTCCGGTCACCTTCATATTCTTTCTTTGTTTTGTAAATCCCACAGGTCAAGTATTGTGTTTAAAATGGCGTCGCCAAGGATCGTCTTAATCTCAGGCTGTTCAACTGGCATCGGCCTTCACACTGCCCTACATTTAGCCAAAGATGCCGACAAATGTTTCAAGGTGTACGCAACCATGAGAAATCTGGAGAAAAAGACCGTTCTGGAAGAGGAAGGAAAGGAAAGACTCGACGAAACACTGATTATCAAACGCATGGATGTAAGCTCTGATGAATCTGTGAAAAGCGTGGTTGAAGAGATCATTACAAAGGAGGGAAAGATTGATGTTCTTGGTAAGTGAAAAGAAAACTGAAACGCATAGCAGTTTGGGAAAAACGAATCAAGATGCTTTTGAATATTTTTGGTGATATTGCAAGATAAAGAAGTAAATGATAGCGATTGCGGAATTGTGATCAGATAAACGAAAAAACGATCAGTTTCTCAAATACTAGGTTAATATCGATGATCTGTAACAGAATCTTTTTACAACCAGATACATGACCTTCACCTAAACTGCTTTATTCATAAAGGGAGTAAGTTTCTAAAGAAACTGTGATTCTACGTCGGTGGGGGTAACAAGGTAATTTGGTTTTATCAACTGTGTTGTAAAAGCATATTGCGTATGATGCACGATCCTTCGCAGTAGATAGTGCTGTTTATGCAATAGCGAAAATCAGACCTGAAAAAAATCAGGCCTGTACGGGAATCGAACCACTGACCTCTGCGATACTAGTGCAGCGCTCTACCAATTGAGCTAACAAGCCATCTGGGAGCAGGCCGTTAAGTTGATTCGTAATAAACCGTGATGATAAATCAGATACAATGAATTTATGAAGTTCATATATTTTGAACTACGGTATTAAATACGTATGATGCACGATCCTTCGCAGTAGATAGCGCTATTTATGCAATAGCGAAAATCAGACCTGAAAAAAATCAGGCCTGTACGGGAATCGAACCACTGACCTCTGCGATACTAGTGCAGCGCTCTACCAATTAAGCTAACAAGATTCCCGTACAGGCCATCCTCGGAGACCCAGGGGCAGTGAGTCGATTTCAAGTTAAGGGCAGAAGAGCCCCTGGGGACATTGTCTTACAAGACTAGTTCCAAAGGGTCGCAATCGTTCTGGCATCTGATTGGTGCCAGAAAATCTTTGTGTTTTCTCCCCAATCAGAGTGAAGTGTCGTTGGGAGTCTTTTCGTGTGGTTTAAACGCACATATTCAACAAGCTCTGTTGCTCGCTATGACTGTTTGGGCCGTGCGACGAAGCTTTGCCCGAGGTGAATAGTTTCAGTCTCAGCACACAATGTAAGAGAAATCGATCAGATTGTCCGCGAAATCTTACCGGAAATTATACTGAATACTTTCGCAGGTATGACAAGAGAACGAGTTTAAAAGTTTGCGAGGTTCGCATAAAACACAATGGTTGCAAGCATTGATATGTCGCTTTAAACCTTAGATGAGATGTAAGCCTAAAGCTTTCAAGAGTTTTTGTATAATTTGCTGTCACTGAAACTTTTCCAATCCCGTGAAGTTATTTCGTCGCACGGGCCACGCAGGTGTGTCGAGCAACTGGCGCTTACGCATTTTTTGTGCACGCTCGGCCAAAATTTAATCCAATCTTCGTTTGAAAAATTAAAAATAAAAGCTAAACGTGGAAACTTTTGTTTATTAGATGTGGGTAGATAACCCTGTACTAAGCTGACATTTACAATAATGCAAGCCCGCCCTTTCCATCCAATATTTCTTGGTCTTTGGTTTTGTTTTTCCTAATGAAAGCAGCATCGATTCCAAATGATCAAAGGTAATTAACTTGGTCTTCAACAATCGACAAAAGAGGTGAAATGACAATGACCAAGGAACTAGAAGAGAATCCGTAGCCTTTCGAGCTCAAGAATTTCAACACTCAACGCAGCAGTTGAAAGATTAAACTTTCTCCAAACCCCTTCGGTAACTGTCCGAAAACATATCTCCTTTCCACGATGTTCTCGATGATTAGTTTTAGTTCAGATTTTAATTCGATAACCGGAAACACAGCTAAGCTTTCTTTAAGCGCTTGCAGGAGGTCGTCCACGTACTTGACGTTATCTGCAAGTTTGGCCATATTGTAAAGACTTTACTACAAGGCAACGATTGGAATTTGGCGCGCACAGAAAGCTACGTAAGCATAAGCGCCAGTTGCTTGACATACCTGCGTGGCCCGTGCGACGAAATAACTTCACGGGATTGGAAAAGTTTCAGTCACAACAAATTTTCCAAAAAATCTAAAAAGATTTAAGCTTATATCTCATCTAACGTTTAAAGCGACATATCAATGCCTGCAACCATTATGTTTTATGCGAACCTCGCAAACTTTTAAACTCGTTCTCTTGTGATACCTGCGAAAGTATTCAGTATAATTTCCGGTAAGATTTCGCTGACAATCTGATCGATTTCTCTTACATTGTGTGCTGAGACTGAAACTTTTCACCTCGGGCAAAGCTTCGTCGCATGGCCGAGATAAACATAGCGAGCAACAGAGCTTGTTGTACATTTGCGTGTTAAAAGACTCGAAAGGACTCCAAACGACACTTCACTCTGATTGGGCAGAAAAACACAAAGATTTTCTGGCACCAATCAGATGCCAGAACGACTGCGACCGTTTGGAACTAGTCTTGTAAGACAATGTCCCCAGGGGCTCTTTTGCCCTTAACTTGAAATCGACTCACTGCCCCTGGGTCTCCGAGGATGCGTACAGGCCTGATTTTTTTCAGGTCTGATTTTCGCTATTGCTTAAATAGCGCTATCTACTGCGAGGATCGTGCATCATATGTATCTAATACCGCGGTTTAAAATATATGAACTTCATATATTTTCATTGTATCTGATTTATCACTTTCACGGGTTTATTACGAATCAACTCAACGGCCTGCTCCCAGTTGGCTTGTTAGCTCAATTGGTAGAGCACTGCACTAGTATCGCAGAGGTCAGTGGTTCGAATCCCGTACAGGCCCGATTTTTTTCAGGTCTGATTTTCGCTATTGCTTAAATAGCGCTATCTACTGCGAGGATCGTGCATCATATGTATCTAATACCGCGGTTTAAAATATATGAACTTCATATATTTTCATTGTATCTGATTTATCACTTTCACGGGTTTATTACGAATCAACTCAACGGCCTGCTCCCAGATGGCTTGTTAGCTCAATTGGTAGAGCGCTGCACTGGTATCGCAGAGGTCAGTGGTTCGAATTCCGTACAGGCCTGATTTTTTTCAGGTCTGATTTTCGCTATTGCTTAAATAGCGCTATCTACTGCGAGGATCGTGCATCATATGTAGAAATTGAAACTGCCGTGAGCAAATTGAAATTGCCGTGAGTAAATTGAAACTGCCGTGAGCAAACTGAAATTGCTGTGGCCAAATTGAAATTTGCCGTGGCCAAGTTGAAGTTGCCGTGGCCCAATTGGAATTGCCGTGGCCAAGTTGAAATTGCCGTGAGCAAATTGAAATTGCCGTGAGTAAATTGAAATTGAAATTTGCCGTGGCCAAGTTAAAATAGCTGCGGCCAAATTGTAATTTCCGTGGCCAAATTGAAATTGCCGTGGCCACTTTGATTTTGCCGGGAGCAAACTGAAATTGCCGTGGCTAAATTAAAATTGCCGTGAAACTTTTGGGCCACCGTACTTTTTAGCATGCTGGTTAGCGCGCTGGAGTTTTTACCGAGAATTATTGGCTAATTTTAGATGTCACGCATCGCTCCCTTCTCCCCAAGGAGGGTGCTGCGTGACATCTCAAGACTAGGCACTTATAGGTTTCCAAGGCCCATTAGAAGTGGCCTTTTAGGTAATTGATTGTGACAGTGTTTCTTGTCTTCTAGTGAACAACGCCGGTGTTGGTTGTGTAGCACCTCTAGAATGCATGACAATGGAACACATAAAACAAATGTTTGACGTGAATTTCTTCGGATCCGTTCGTTTAATCCAGGCCATCCTCCCCGGCATGAAAGCGAGACAGGATGGTTACATCGTAAATGTCAGCAGTATTTTTGGAATAACGGGTGGGCCATTTAATGACATGTATTCTGCAGCAAAGTTCGCAATGGGGGGTTTGACTGAGTCCCTGGCTCCTGTACTGAAACAGTTCAATATTAAGTAAGTGGTGCTTTTTCAAGAACCCTTCATAGATAAACAGTATTCAAGCTTTTCCTTGCGAAATGAATGGTTGGTTATTTTCATCGTGTTGTAACTTTACAATCAATATACTGTTTTTTTTAGGATCTCATTGGTTGAGCCGGGACCGGTAGTTACTTCGTTCATTAGTAACTTGAAGGGTATGGTGAGTCAAGTGGACCTTTCAACCGCTGACCAAAAGTCGATCCAGCTCATGCAGTCGGTTATTGCCACGATGACAGAGTTGACAGGCAAAGAGGGACAAAAGTCAGAAGAAATCGCTGAAACCATAAAGGAGATCTTGCTCTCGGCCAAGCCCCACATCCGATATCTGACCAATAAAACCTACGGTGTAGACGAAGCGAATTCTAAATTGTCTGATCTTACCGGTGATAAACTCGTTGAGGTGCTGGAAAAAAGGTTCTTTACAAAGTAGTACTTTTTTTTCTGTCCCATTTTCAGGCAGCCAAATTGACCGCAAAGTTAAACCGTTGTTTAGTTTGTGAAAGGTTTCAAATACGATAAGTAGCATGAATTTTAGGGTGTTTATTGAGAACTAGATACAAAATAATAACCGTATCTTTCAATGTTGTTCAAAAGAAAAGGAAAATGTAAGAAAAGGAGAAAAGACAAAAAAAGAGCCATCTGTATTCCTGAGGCAAAATAAATTTTTAAACAATTGTGTGTAACGTCATTTTTACTTTTCTGTCTAGTGATTGGTCTTTTCAATGAACCCCCAAGCAACCCGCGAGAACGATGATGCCAACAGATCGCAGATGTTTGGTATCAGAATATTTTCCTAATAACTTAGTTTTTAAAGTAAGGTATCAGTTCGAAATATCAAATTTAAACTGTCCCATATTATTGATGAGTGTAATTAAGTAAGGTTCTTTTACTCATTTTTTCTGTAAAGAACTATTTGTCTATATCTTCATTTAAAGGATAATCTTGATCTTTCTTTTCATCGTTGATGGCTTCCTCGGGCCTTGAACCTTTAATAAGATGTAACGAAGCAATAATATTACCATGTGGCATATTTATTAGATCTACAAAACTGGCAGAACGGAGCGCTAGCTGCGCGTCATTTAAAAACCTTTTTTCCTTCGTACTAAAGTAAACAACGACAACCCAGATATTTCTAAGATCGTCGGCTTTTCGGCTCGATCTGAGAAGCCCTTTAAAATGCGATCCATTTCGAGTCGAGATTCATGATGGTTTGGCGTTTATAACCTTTGAACGTAAAGCTCATTTTATCACTTATTTTACCTTCCTCTTTTTGGTGGTCCCTTGGTTTTCGATCCCTGCGCTTCAAGATCCTGTTATTAAGAAAACAAAAACATGTGCTAACTAACAAAAACAACAAGTTAGGGTTAAAAAAAAGGGAAAAAGTGGACGTAGGATGAGGCATTCGCAGAAGGTGGTGGGGGGAGGGGGTTGGGGTTGTATGTCCTTCGCGCGCTTTGTGAAGAAAGAATATGAGATATAAACTGAGTTGTGGTTAATGCCGAAGCCCCACCTCGATCGGTAAACCTAAGAGGTCGCCTGTGTGGAACCCTGCGCTCATTTCAAGACCTTAACTTAAACTGATATGGCAGTAAAAGCACTTATTATCCAACTACACCTAGACGAGTACAAATAACGCCATAGACGAGTACAAATATCACGCGGTATTTGTACTCGTCTATTATAGAGTACCGGTTAAACAGGTTTTCTCGCATCGCGCAAGCGAAGAATTGGATTGTAGATACGAAAAAAAAAATGTGGCGGACAATTTGAATTATATTTCCGACGACGAAGAGTCAGAATGGCTGGCAAATATAGATCCAAGTTTATTAGATGAATCAAACAAAGAAAAACAGCTTGACGAGCAGAAACTTTCTTCATTTAATGAAGAAAATAGAAACAGCAACACAACGCGCCAATTCCGTTCCGCTTCGCATACTTCTGTCACGCACTCCTCGTAAATAAATATACGCGAAATTCGCCCGCAATGAAATACTAACAGTTTGGCGTGTTGGATAATAAATAACTTATTAGACATTTTGTTGTGCAGTATCGCTGAGTATTTCTACTCGTTATTTGTATTTTGACTCGCCCTACGGGCTCGTCAAAATACGGCACAACTCGTAAAAATACTCAGCGATACTACACAACAAAACGTCTAATAAGATATATCTATTATCCAACTACACCTAGACGAGTACAAATAACGCCATAGACGAGTACAAATATCACGCGGTATTTGTACTCGTCTATTGTAGTACCGGTTAAACAGGTTTTCTCGCATCGCGCAAGCGAAGAATTGCATTGTAGTTACAAAAAAAAACAAAAAAAAAAAAACAAATGGGGGACAATTTGAATCATATTTCCGACGACGAAGTGTCAGAATGGCTGGAAAATTTAGGCCCAGGTTCATTAGATGAATCGAACGAAGAAAAACAGCTTGACGACCAGAAAATTTCTTCATTTAATGAAGAAAATAGAAACAGCGACGCAACAACGTGCCAATTCCGTTTCGCTTCGCACACTTCTGTCACGCACTCCCCGTAAATAAATATTCGCGAAATTCGCCCGCACTGAAATAACAGTTTGGCGTGTTGGATAATTAATAACTTATTAGACGTTTTGTTGTGTAGTATCCCTGAGTATTTTTACTCGTTATTTGTATTTGACTCGCCCTAGGGGCTCGTCAAAATACGGCACAACTCGTAAAAATACTCAGCGATACTTCACAATAAAACGTCTAATAAGATAAATTTACTCATGACCAAGAACTGAAGAGGAAGAAGAAAATAGATAAAAATGAAAACAAAACCCTAGATCAAGGTGATTTACTCGGTTAAAATGAGAGCAGCTATCATCAGCAACGCCATGACAAGAAAACAAAACCCATTTAACCCAACATGTAAAAATAAGGGATAAATGGAGTTGAATAAGGCGGCGCCAAACAGAGTGCAAATTGTCTCCAGAGTCGCAACAGCAGCAAACAATGCACCTAAAAGCAAAAAAGAAAAATTTTCAACAAAACGCGCAAGTAGGGATTCGACAACAAATTACTGTTTTCATCGTTTTCTGGTCATTCTAAAAGAGAGGAAGAAGGTAAGCAGGTGGATTCTGCTCAAAATTAAAGCCCCTTTCCAAAGGAATTCATCGCTTAAATCACTGCTGATGAATTCATAGGCAATGCGTTAGGTTTACCTTGTTCATCTGGATCCACCATCTTAGACATCATGGCTCTGATAACTGGTGTTGGAATCCCACCGAGACAGGCTACAAAAGGAACTGATTCCAATTCAAGAGATTTAGGGCTCCTCAGCGTATGACAAAGTTACAACTATGCTGCTACATTACCGTAATACCATATCATGTGGGCATGATATTAACCCTTTCATTAAATTAGTTTATGGTGATTTACGCTATGATGGTAGTGGCATGACAAATTGTAACTTGGTTATCGGCGCTTTCCTTTTAACGTACTAAGCCTGCATAAGAGAACCACTCGCCAGATAGCCCTACGCAAGGAGCTTACCCAGTTTTCTAGAGAAAAAACGACCAAAGAGTTTTCTTCCCTTCTTGGGTGGGATTGTAGTCATGAAAACGTTTCTCCCCTTCTCCAGAATTTTCCTTACAGTTGACTATAATATATTGAGTGGGGAGGGGCAGTGAGGTAATACGCAGTGGAAGAGGTCCTGAATACGAGTATGATCAATTGCCTTTCACAAAGACGCGAAACAGATGGTTTAGCCGTGCCTCCAACTCGATTCTCTCTATCTAGCCTGGCTGTTCGAAAGGTGCATAGCTCCATTACTTTGATAAACTCCGACATCAGATAGCGCTGTGGTGTTGTTAACGCTTATTCGCTGGACAACGGTTTTTCCTCTGGATAGCGTTATCCGCTTTTTGAAAAACTGGACTCTGATGCCCAGCGCTCTAACTTGATAAGGCCACCACTCATATTTTTTATTTCCTCTCACCCAAAATTTACAGATAGTCTTAGCTTTGTAACTCGGGTCAAACTTACCAGCAAATAACACTCTCTTGCTTTTAACAAATGCCATCATAACCAATGAACATATCACAGATATCATTCCTACTTGCATTAGAGTATGCTCTGATAAAATCATCCTTAAAAATTTTAATCCAAGAATTGCTCCAACAGCTTGCACTAGAAAGCTCGTTGCTAGGTAATAGCCAATCAGGATAGAGTTACAACACAATGGACGGTCAATGGCATACAGTACAATGACACTGCCAAATCCGATTGAGGACACAATCATAAGGCCAGAGGTAAGCATAAGTATGCACATGCGCCATCGCTCGCCAGATCGAGGGTTTGTAAAGATGTAAATTATGACCCGGATGTGATGTAAACTGAACACCTTTACGTTGGAATTCGCCATTAAATGCTTCGCTCTTGACTCGGGAAGTTTTAAAACTACGTAAAACAGCGCAAAAGTGTGAAGCGTTAAAATCATCATGTAGGGTGCTTTGTAGCCTGTTTTGTTTATTAGCCAACCGCTGCTTAAATGACTGAGCATACCGCTTATAAATGCGGTTGCTTCTAGGATTCCCAGTCGAAAAGCACGTTGTGATTCTTCTGTAATATCTGCCATGTACGAAAACACAGACAAAACCATTGTTGGGAAGAAACCACACAAACCATTTATAAATCCTGCTAAAAGTAACGTCTGTATTGGAAGATTAAACGCAATAACCCATAATATTATGGCTGACTCTATTGCACTTCCAAATATGGGTAAGGCCATCACTCTCCTTCGTCC
The DNA here is from genome assembly GCF_964205215.1 of Stylophora pistillata. Classification (NCBI taxonomy): domain Eukaryota; kingdom Metazoa; phylum Cnidaria; class Anthozoa; order Scleractinia; family Pocilloporidae; genus Stylophora; species Stylophora pistillata. Next base: position 50,788,830 of record NC_142520.1, on the reverse strand, counting down.
TGCGCGATCGGACCAGGCCCCTAAAAACAGCGCAACCAAGAGTGACGGAGCACTGGCAGAGAACACCATGCCGAGTTGCATGAAGGAAGCTTCGGACTGAACCTCTTTTTGCATTTTTATAGTTTCTCCATTTCGAGAGGCTCGCATAGAATCGCAGTTACTTAGACTAGCTGTTGTGTTATAGATGATGCCTTTCTCCTCAGCAATTCGTCGGTGGATGTACTGTTGAATAACTGGGACATGAAGAATTATCCCAAACGCGTAGCAAAATATCACCGGTTCAACTGTAATTTTATGGATGCAATGTTCCTCCTTGTCTTCTTCCGGAAGGGAAAGTGATTTCTGCGTCATCTTCAAATAAATCCTTGTTTAAGTGATGAAATTTTCAAAGAAAGCCTGAAAGTAAAAACAGGTGATAAAATTAAGCAAGCAAACGATCAGACCACACCAACTTTAGCTTTACGGAGTGATAAAAAAAAAAGAATCAAAACACTCGTGATGCATATCCGAGCTCGTGAACGACAAAAGCCCGTAAATTTCTTGGGTTTCTGAGGTGCCAAATTGATTAAAAAGCTAGCTTTATCTCGGGTGATCCAAGTCTTTGCTTCTCATAATTAAGGGCATTGCATGAATCCTTCTGAGGAAGCTAAACTGACCGTCCTCTATTTTGTGTTTACGTTCTCTGAGGAACAAATCTCCATGAAAATAATGACCTGAGAAGAGTTATGAGTCAGGGTCTAATCAAATACCCCATGTAACATAATTTTCCGTTAGCGTTGGAAATATTTGTAGACTTTGGCTTCTGCTAATGAAGAATCCCCTCAGTAAGACTTTATATTTAGCCAAGCATAGCACGCGATTGTCGAATTCTAGTAATCAATGTGAACTCAGAACTCGCTTTGTCGATCAAGTAACCCCGCGCCCCAAAAGCTTTTACCCGATTACAAATAAAAAGACTTGTCACATGTATCAGGCCCAGTCAATGAGTAAAACAACTGGAATTTTATGTTACAACGTACCTTTGAAGTTATCCCATCTAGTACTAAAGATGACCAGAATATCAGCGGCGCCATTTTTGATATAGTTTTGACATTCCAGCTTAGAATTATTTACAAGCTTTCATTAATCACTCGATGTTTGTTTACGACTGTTGACCAATAGAGTCCTCGCTCTTTTGTTGTTCTCGAGAAGAAATTTTGCTGGTACCAGTAATTCAAACCTACGATGATTCCTCTTCCCTTTACTTTATTCGCCCTAGAAGTAAATGAACTCGACTGCGAGAAAGACCAACTGAAGCAGAGAGAAAAATGGAGAAATATATTATCAGTTATGTTAAATGGCCGAGTGCCTTTATTCTTCCGCGATTCTCATAGCGAAGGTCAGAAAGTTGAGCAACGAGATCACGAATCTTACATCGCAATAAGCTACAGTGATCTCGCGTAAATTTTAAAAAAAGGTCACTCGTAATCACGCGATAGAATGCCCTCGGCTGACTGACCTGATCTGTTTTGGCTGCTGCATCTCATTGGCTGAGAAGCTGCGTAGTGCAATGGTGCAAGTAAACAATATACCAACGATAAATTTTTCCTGGGGAATGGGGAGAATATGTTGATTTGAAGGAAGCATGGAAACCAATCTTTCATTACATCATCTTTTATTAGAGCCTGCGAGTACAACTTTATCAGCGGTCTTGCTAATCCAATATGGCGGACACTCAAGGCTCTTCACAGGCTGGAAGAGGTCGTTTTCTTACTGGATCATGTCAGTGTTTTTAAGAGCGAATGAATGAGGTAGTTTAGTAACTTTTTGTTATTGTCCGTTTTAATACAGATAAGAAAGGAGAAATTCAGCCACAGAAGTCGTCAGGTACCACAGAAGGAAGAGAAGCTGTGAGTACTCGACTTGTGTTGACTTGTGTTGACTTGCCTCTTACGGAAAATATTCTTACGGAAAATATTCTTACGGAAAATATTCTTACGGAAAACACTTATTCGATATGCGTTAACGACTGTATACGACAATGAAGTTTTTCTTCTACCTGATTATTTTGTGAATTTCGTTTTCGACCTGTTTTGATCGTTACTCCCACTGAAGACAATCTCTTCTAATTTTGCACACATTTTAAAAAGAAGGCTGAAAATCTTTCCAAATAGATTAAATGAATGGTCACAATGGCGAAAACGTCCTTTGAAGTCCTCGTAACTTAGTGTTAGATATACCCTAGATCGTTATTTTTATCTTCACTTCTATTTTGAATTTGAACTTACAATGCTTGTTTTCCCGTTCCCCTTTTAGCTCCAAAGATATGATTCCTAATTTAAATTCCTTCCACCAGCTTTTTATTCCTTTCTACACTTTTTAAGTCGAGAGATTTTACTGTTCCACCAAGATGACACTCTCTAGCTGGTAAAGCTGCCTGAGGGCTATTCCACATGAGACATGAAAATTTGACAGATTTTCAAATTCAAAATATGAGAGCCAAACTTACTTTTAATGAAAGCTTATACATAGTTCTATAAGAATCCAAATCTAGATTGGCAGTAGTGGCCACGCCCAGGTTGTGTGATGCCATTGTTTTTTAGGGTTTTTATTAACCGAATAAGCCATTTTACATACCAATATCTAAATTGCTATATCTCAAAGAAATTGATTGCCATGAATCAGATTTTGAGATCTTAACTACCCACTAGGATGAGCCTTTCAATGCCAAAAGAAAAAAATTCTCAAACATTTAATGCCTCAGACGTACAAAGACATAAAAAGTGTTGCGGACGTGACCTTCAGGGTATGATTCAGAGCAACATTTATTTAATTTCTATGTAGGTTCTCAAATGTTTCAGGTCTTATTTATGCTGCTCTTATTGTTAAGTATTATGATAATTTTGACACCCCAGCTTGCTCAAATTTGTCAACTATTTAAGAGATATCGGGTTGCGGATGTGACCGTTGCAGACATGACACATTTGTAAAAACCCAGAAAACCTCACAAAATTTTCAAACATGAGAAGATATGTTGATATTTAATGACAGCAAATGATAATTATAGACATATTATGATATATGTAAGGCTATCACTTTTTTACAATTTTCCAAAAATATATAAATGCCCTTTGACATACAAAATTACCTAGATCATCAAAGTTTTTATATTTTATTTGTTATTTATTTCCCAATTTACTGGTAAAAGCAATAAAAACAGCATTTTTACTTCAGTAGCATTACTCTGAACGTTATTAGTGGTGAATGAAAAGCTCTTTCTTGAACATCCCCAAAATGTCACCTCCGCAACAAATTTTGGTCATGTCCACAACACAACATTTTTATTCTTTATATATATTATTTGTTATTTATTTCCCAATTTACAGATAAAAGCAATAAAAACAGCATTTTTACTTCAGTGGCATATTACTCTGAATGTTATTAGTGGTGAATGAAAAGCTCTTTCTTGAACATCCCCAACATGTCAGCTCCGCAACAAATTTTGGTCATGTCCACAACACAACATTTTTATTCTTTATATATATTATTTGTTATTTATTTCCCAATTTACAGATAAAAGTACTAAAAATAGCATTTTTACTTCAGTGGCATATTACTCTGAACGTTATTAGGGGTGAATGAAAAGCTCTTTTATGAACATCCCCAAAATGTCACGTCCACGACAAACTTTGGTCACGTCCGCAACACAACATTTTTGTTAATAAATCCATGGTAACAAGTAATTTCTATAATATCTTTTCAGATTTATGAAGTACAATTACTATTGCATTTAGTTAGTATATGCAGTTTTTTTTAAAAGGTTTTCAATTCACAGGAAATTTGAAGTAACCAAAAGCAATTCAAATCAATGGTTGTTTTAGGAGTCACATCCACAACACACTTTGAAAAATTATTTTCTCTGGATCTCTAAGAGATAGTCAAAATGTTTTCTGGCAAAATAAAAGGTACTTCAGGGGTAATTTTATGACATGACTCATTTCAATTCAAATAGTGTGGATCTGACTTTAGGAGACATTTAATACCCAAATTTTGCCTCTAAATGTCACGTCCGCAACGTGGAATTGACCCTGAATTCTCATAATCTTTTGCTAAATAGTGTTTTGATATTAAATAACTATGAATACATGAAAGTCATAAATGTGAAATGTGGGTCAAGCAATTAATTTAAAAATGCGCTGAACACTACTTGAGCAATAGTGAAAATAAAGCCGTTATAATGACCAGCACTGTTGAGTTCATGGGATCAAATCCTGTACAGACCTGGAATTTTATTCAGGCCTTATTTTCACAACTGCAACAGGTACTATTCATTACTGCGAAGATTGCTTTGATGTTTATTCAGTGTTTTGATATTGTAAGGAGAATTAAAATGTTCAATGTTACTTGCTTCTAGGAGTGTAAGATTTGTGTTTCTCTTTATTATATGGCTGTGTCTCACAAGGACTGGGAACTACTGAATTCACGAATTTGATTGGCTGAAATCAATATTGAAAGTGGTCTAGATTTTCCCATGTAGACCGGCATCTAGACTGATCTGGAAAAAAAGCTACAAAGAATATGTTCCGTTGCTTTCTAGACACGGCCATATGATAAACATCTTGTTCACCGAGCTAGGTTGGTCTGTATGGGAGAATCTTGACCTCAGTCGCTGGTACAGACCTCACTGCGTTTGGTCTGTAGTGGCTACCTCGGTTAAGATTCTCCCATACAGACCTCCCGCTCCGTTAATAAGAACTAAGTATTTACTGTTCTCTTCAGGGTCCCGATAGTGGGCAATTAAAAAGTCAGCCACAGGGAAAGGGGAGCAAACAACAAAAAAGTGGTAAGAAACAACAAAAACAACCAAAACAAAAGCAGCAGCAACAACAACAACAGCAGCCTCAACAACAACAAAAACCAGGGGCACAGCCCAGTGCAGGGAAGGTTGATAAACAAGTATCTGGCAAGGATGAGAAGCCAGCCACTCCAGGAGGCGAGGCAAGTGAACAGCCACAGAAGACCAAAGCTGAATTAAAAGCTGAGAGGAGAGCTGTTCAGGTGTGTGTATTTTTTTTTTTTAATGTTTTTGATCTTTGTGCTTTTTTTGTTTTGTGTAGGGGCGTTTGCGCAAGTAGTACCTGACCCTAATATCTATCAATTATTTACCAAAATTAAAAATTATTTTATTTATTTTAATTTATTTAGCTGCCCTAGCTTTTTAATCTTCTTATAGTTACTAAAGGCAGCCTTTACTCTCTATACATATTGACTATAATTGCTCTTATTTGAATTGCTAGTTATAGTTGGTTACAAGTGAAGTTGTTGCAACAACAAATTAAGTTTTTGTTGCCCTTGGGATACTGCCAGGTTGTTACATTATCATCAAATGATTAATTTATTTATCACTTTTTGTTAACAACAAGAGAAATCACACTCTTTCAAGGACTCCTGAATTTTGTCTGAAGTGTGGGAGAGCCCTGTATTCAAAATGCAGATGGTGCTATCCACTGAATAAACTATCCAGCAGATAAGGGTTTACAGAATGTACTGCTCTATCCACTGGATAGAATTTATCTAGTAGAGCGCATCATCCAGGATTCATACAACTGGGCACACCATGTTAAGGGAAATGTGCTTTTGAAACCTTATGGGTGCTGTCTTTTAATTTACACAGGAAGCACAACGAGCAGCAAAGGCTCAAAAACAAGCAGAAGCTGGAATAAAACACAAGACTAGCACTGATGGTACTGTTGAAGTCACGGATCATTTTGTCACATGTACCTTCTTTCCTCCTTTTGTTTCCTCATCCTGTCTATCTTATTTTTTTTTGATTGAGAGATATCTAACCTCAAACAACAACAACAACCTTTATTTATTCTAATTTCTAATGATCATTTGGGTGAGTGTAGTCCTGAGAAGGACTGTTGTCGACGGTGGTGACTGATGTTTCGACAACTGTGCGGAAGTCATCATCAGAGTCCCTTGACTCTGATGATGACTTCTGCACAGGTTGTCGAAAGGTCAGTCACCACCATCGACAACATTCCTTCTCGGGACCACACTCACCCAGACAATCACACAACGCTTTCACATGTTATCCCCGGGTTCAAACCATTTACTACAGATATCTAACTAATTTTGTGTAGTAGATTTTATTCTATTACATAAAATAAATGACATTGAAATCACGAACCAAATTCCCTGAACTAACGTCATGAGAATTGTAGGATAGAAGAAGATCTTCAGAGTGAATGGATTGAAGCTGTTAAGACCTCAGCACTGCAGATTATTATTTGAGATAGGATCGTTGTTAGACCAGCAATGATTCTTCAGAGAGAAACCTGTGGTCACTCCGTTTTGTTTCAACAATTTCTACTTGTTTCTTTACTTGTTAATCTGTAGAAACTCTCCCTTTTATATGACTAGGTACTAATCGGGTGAAAGTGGCGCATGATCTTCAAGCTGATGATGAGAAGGTTCAAAAGAAAGTGGCCAAGAAATTGGCGAGACAGCAGGTCAGAGAAGGGATGATGTTATTTTATGCACACTGCTTAACCTATTGAAAAATTTCACTTTCATTTCTGCTCTAGTTTGTGATGTAACTCTAGTATGTATTTTCATATGCTATTTATTTTTGTTTGAATGTCAGGTTCCCCAGCGTACAACACCTCAGAAGAAAGTTGGTTTATTTTCCCATCTGCATCAATATGAAAAGGACTTGTCTTTGACACAAGAAATAAGGTACATGATTTGTGTGAAAGGAAGGCTTACTACATATTAGAAACAGCAGTCGTGGATACCTGCCAGGGGCCCACTCTGTCAGAGTTTACCAAGTTTACATTATCAGTCTATGAAACAAGGAGTATTTCTACAAACCATTACTTCCTGTGGATGGATGCCTGCCCCTAGCAGGTTTACCCTTTGGGTTTTTTTCCTGGCTCCCCTCTTCCCCTCCCCTTCCCCCCTCCCCCTTTCCCCCTTTCCCTTCCACCCTCCTTCCTCCTTCTCCCCTCTCCCCTCCCCCGACCAGTTGTTGTTTATACTCTTGGAGGGAGATGGGCATGGTTAGAAGAGTGTTTGCCTGTGAATAGAGGACAGTTACTAAGTATAGTATACCTAGACTAGCACTTGAGGCTAAAACCTTTCCATCTTGAAACCTGTGTGCAAACTGTTGGCCACTGACTACAGTGTGTGCTATTCAGAACACCATTTATTGCAGAAGTCGTGGTAATCTTTATCTTACCACTGTCAAGTTCAGTCAGGTTTGAGACACAACTAACTTCTGCTTTTTTTTATATTTTCATTTTACGTGTAAAGTTTTGGTGGCTCAGGGAGCACCCCTATCCACCCAGCTGTAATTAAACTTGGTGTGCAGTATGCCAAAGGAATAATATGTGGATCAAATGCAAGATGTGTGGCTTTACTTCTGGCTCTCAAAAAGGTACAATGAAGACACAAACTGTTTTACTTACATGACTAAGGCGTGCTCTGCAATGTCTCGCGTATGTATGTACATGATTGTTATATTGTAAAATCTTTTTTTATCTCCTGACAGTATCTGTAAGATGAGCAGTTGTTCCAGAAAAAATCAGATCGTTAATAAATTCTTGTCATTTTATTTTTAACAGTTAATTGCTGACTACATCACTCCCCCTCAAAAAGAGCTCTGTAGGGACCTGGATGCAAAAATTAAACCAAATATAAGGTAATTATTTTCACTTCTTTGATCATCCAACCTATTCTAAACCAGGAAAACAAAATTGTTACAGAAGATTATGGCTTATACATCATGCAGTATTTTTGAATAATCAGCCATCTTCTTTATATTTTATGTTTACTTTTATATGGACTGCGTTCTAGTGACAGAATACTGCTATCTTACCTGAATTTTAAAACTTTAAAAACCCTAGGCAACTGTGCTTTCGTTGTTTCGGCGCTGTTACTCTGGAATGATTTACCTTCGGAAATTAGAATGGCTAAATATGTCGACACTTTTAAAATCTCTTAAAGATGCATTTTTTTAGTAAGGCTTTTTATTCTTAGTTAGCTTAGCTTTTAATATTTTATACTACACATGATGTAACTGGCATCTATTACAAAGCATTGTTGTAATGATGTAATTAGTATTTATTTCATGCTTGTTGTAATGATGTAATCAGTATTTATTCCATACATTGTTATAATGTGCAGTCGATCATCTCGTCATGGAAACGGCGCAATATAAATCCACAATTTATTTTTATTGTTATTATTATTATGTTTCCTTTCAGTTTCTTGACACAGTGCCGACCTCTGTCAGTCAGCATGGGCAACGCTATCAAATATCTGAAGCTACAGATCACTCACACTCCACCAGACATGGCAGAAGATCAGGTAAAATTGTATGTTTTATGGCTTTGCCCTGAGGGGACTTTGGCTGCGTGCAATATAAAACTCTTAACACTTTGCCATTCATCCAAGTTGTCATACACTAGGTACTTGCTGTGTGATGCTGTCAATCCAGAGTTAATAGAAACTCACCACATGCCAAGATATTTGCATGCATTCAGCATGTGATAAACTCATTTGAGATTATTGTGTCTCATTCAAAACCATCCTTTTTTTTTCTTTTTTTGTGTTAAGCTTTGTTTTTGTTTTTTATTTTGGTATAGGCAAAGAAGAATCTTATTGAGAGTATTGATAAATTTATTCAAGAAAGGATTGTTTTAGCTGGTGTAGCCATCTCTGAGTCATATGCAAGAACCAAGATCAATGACGGTGATGTGATACTCACATATGCCTGGTATGGTAGAAGTTTCCTTTAGCTGACCTGAGTAACCAAGCTATTTTTGAGATATTTGGTTTGATCTGTCAATTTTTTATCTACTCGAAAGGGCTGTAAGCGTTTTTCACTCCAGAATCATTGTTAGAGTGTTTACACTCCCAGATCATAGTAAGGTATGTGTACCCCCTAGTCTGCAGAACAGGCAGATTAGCGGGGCCAAAGTGTTGCCTCGCGCTTGGCTCCTCCGTTCGAATGAAAAACGTAAGAAAATTGCACCTGCTCTGTAGGTTATGCGCTAGCAGAATAACAGACAAAATAATTTCTCCTCGCTGTCTCAGCCAGACTTTCGTACTTATAACTTAACTTAGATAATCTGGTGCTATATATATTGAACCATATCCCCTAGTTGATATGATTTTGTATTGAATATTGACACCTGTCTGTTTGACCGTCATGATGTTCTGACACTATACAGTTTCCCAAGCAAAGATAACGAGGACATCTTTCTCAAGAATTGTCTTTTCATTTACTTTTCAGTTCCTCGTTGGTGTTAAAGATTTTAAAGGATGCACATGGTGCTGGAAAAAAATTCCGAGTGGTGGTTGTTGATTCGAGACCAAAATTTGAAGGTGAAGTTTCCTCATAGCAGTGGTTTGATGTTGTTTTATTGTGGTATCATCTCTAAAGGATTTCAATGAAACAAAAAGAGTTTCTCTTGAACTTTCTATTTTATTTTTCATAGTCCTACCTTGAAGCCTCTCGTTTGTACAGTGTGGGATTAACTAGAGACACTGGAGAAAAGTCGTCGTAGCACAGACGAGAATTGGGACAACAAACTCGCTAACGTATTCAAAATAAACATTTGCATGTAACACTTAAACACGAAGGCGCGCTATCTAAGGAAGTCTTCCCTGGGAAGACCTAGGCTCATTTTTCACTCACCGTTGACATGTGCGGGTCAAATTTAAATGCTGGTAGACGAACAAAAGAAGCTAAAGAGATATCTATCGCTTACTTCCACCAGCATGGTGGCGTGAGGTAACGTCCGAACCACCTACTTCGATCTCAAATTTACCGCCACAAATAAAGACAGTCTCAATTGGAGAAAGGAAATACAAATCTAAAAAAATTGTTGTATTGTGATGAAGACATAAAAAAATTTTGAGGAATGCGCCCGCTGTTCACTGCTTTGGAGTAGCTGTAGCTCAAGCTGACGTGACTCTAAGAGTTCTACATCACACGACGGTTGATTGACAAATGGTCCAGTGGGACCTAAGGCTCCTTTTGTAGCGCGCCTTCGTGTTTAAACGTGACGATAAGCCCGAGAATCGGACCCAGGTCACTGCGGGGGCAGACGAGCGCTTACCACTGCGTTATCTCTGCTTGCACATTGTTCATTTTAGTCTCAACACTTTTTCACCGTGTTACTTATTTCTCTCTTGTTAGGACGAGAATGTCTAAGGAGGTTGGTGAAAGAAGGAATCAGATGCTCATACGTGTTGATCAGTGCTATATCCTACGTTATCAAAGAGGTTAGTATTTTTCTTTTTTTGAAGTGGTGTAACTATCCTTATGTTGATCAATGCTTTATTGAACAGTACGTTATCAAAGGGGTTCGAATTTTTTCTGTTTTTTTTTTTTGTATTTTCATGCATAAGAACAGTACTCTAGATGACTTGAACTTCGTGCATACTCTTAGAATTAACAATTTCTAAAGCGGTTTCTGATGAAATATCGTGACAAATGATGAGAAAACTTTACGTCAGTGGTCTAAATATAGCTTAGATTCGTCTTAGCACCCCATTATGATATTCTTTCTCGCTTTCTTTGTTTCATTGTGCTTAATTTGTGAAGGTGTCAAAAGTATTTCTTGGTGCCCATGCCCTACTCGCCAACGGCTACGTCAAGTCGCGTGTTGGGTCTTCCATGGTGGCGATGATGGCCCAGGCCTCTAACGTCCCTGTGCTGGTTTGCTGCGAGACGTACAAATTCTGTGATAAAGTTCAAACAGATTCCTTTGTATCCAACGAGCTTAGTAAGTAAATGAAAGATTCTCAGAATCATTTTCTTCAATTCTTAGACCTCACGTCTTGCTTTAGCCCTCAACCCTTAAGAGTGGCTTGGATCGAATGTCTCCTCACCATCCAGCACTGAGTCAAACTGTAAGGCCACCAGAACGAAGGAGATGGGGTTCGTACGGGTTCTGGAAAACCTGGGAAGTCCTAAGTCTTAACCTCCCGGTTAGCTCAATTGGTTAGAGCGCCGGATTGTTGTGCGGGAGGTCGAGGGTTCGAGTCCCGGCCGGACTAATACTCATGGTCTTAAAATAACTGAGGAGAATTTACTACCTTTCTATAATATCAAGAAATGGATAGATATTCTAATCTTCTCGGATAAGGACGAATAAACCGTAGGCCCTGTCTCCTGCAGGGTTAGGGTTAGGAGACGTTAATTTCCCACGCACGAGATTACTGTGTGGCGGATGTCCTCCCCTGGGGTGGAATGGGCGGGAAGGTGAGATCGTTACATGGACTGAAGCGGCTGCCAGAGGCGCCTGATAATGCTGACGTCCGATCTCAACCTTATCATTGTAATTAGACACATTTGCTGTCTAGAGTGCTTAAGACTCTCTTTCTTTCTTTCTATTTTGACATTTTCCAGGACTGAAAAGTCCTGGAAAAAAACTTCAGGGTCTGGATAGTCCTGGAAATTTGCTTAAATCAAGCAATAGTTTTTAGAATTTACGTTATAAGAAATGTGTAAAGACTGCAAGGAGGAGAACTGAGTTTGAAATCTTGGGAATGAAAGGAATGAAGGTCAAATTTGGAGCCGCGGGAAAATCAATCTGAGCCCGGAAAAGTCCTGCAAAAGTCCTTGAAATTTGATTCTGAAAGAGGGTACGAACCTTGAGGAGATAATCGTTAGCTTAAGACGCTCCTGATTGTAAAGCAAATTCTCCCAGTGATCACCATAAGAAAGGTTCTGAGAACAGTATTAAGAATATGCATTTTGAGGTTAGGTTGTCGAGGGTTAAAGTAACCGAGGCGAAACAATTCACCTGTAAGTGAAAGCGGTGAAATCGCGCAAGAATTCGGAAAGGAAAGTATCTACTGTATTCACTATCAGCGCGTAGTAATACATGAAAGAGCCGGACAGCTGACGTTTCTCTCATCTTGCGAACACTAGCCGAGCTTCTAGTATTTTTTGTCAATTTCAAGTGACATTATCCGGGCTAATAATGACTTCTATTTCAGGTGACCCGGATGATTTAGTCCCTTTAGACAGAGAAAGCCCGGATGTACTATCTGATTGGCGAGATGTCAACTCCCTTCACCTTTTAAACTTAGTCTACGACGTCACTCCACCTCACTTTGTTTCCATGGTGATCACTGAAGTAGGAATGATTCCTTGCACGTCTGTGCCAGTCGTTCTTAGAGTCCAGAATCCAGAGCAATAGTAGGACACTTTGTGTTATTTAAATGAGGAAAATTACATACTTGAATTCGAGCGCGAGAGTTGTCGAGGACTCGGGTTTTCTCGGGAAAGTTACCAACTAATGGAACACAGCTAGAGGGTTATGCTGTCTTATGATTGGTTGACTGTACTCGGGAATCTTCGGCTCTACTTCGGAGACTCAAGTCTGTGGTACATATTGTCAGCATCAACTGTTCTTTTGAACGTAAGCATGGTAAAATCTAATAGGATTAGACCCTTACCATGCTAGACTAGACGAATATTGGATCCCGTAATTAACCATAAAAAAAATCAAAAGCACAAGTCAGGACTGTTTAGATTTAATCCCTTCAAGATACAAAAATTCTGGCATCTGTCGATTTAAATGTGCATGGAAAATACTTGCAGCCCGAACAAATATACAAGCAAATAAACAGCAGTACTCTATTTCTTTTTTAATCAGTTCAGTCCAGTTCACGGTGTGAGCTTGGGCTTACTGTGCGCTGACATCAAGAATGAGGACAATTACGTTCGACCCAACAGGTACTGAAACTGTATCGCAGGCAGTTTTTCTGTGCGCAAAAAAGGTTTGAGCGGTGAAGCCGCAAAAGCAAGAAGTGACGGAAGCCGCAGGAGGCTTGCGACGCTCCGGTGCCTGTTTGCGCAAGAGCTCGATGGTTGAGAAATGAATGTCAAAATACAACAAATCTGTCCTCCATTCGTTCAATGATCCTTTCCAGCATCCCACAATAAATTTTAGGCTCCAGCAGATCACACAGCTCTTGATAGTCTTTTTTCAACTCCGTCAAGCTGAATTTACGCGCTTCCCAAAGACAGTTCGAGATTAAATTTTCCATGTGGTACTCTTGTGCGAGAATCAACAGAGCTAAAACTTGTTCCTTCTTGAAAGCGGATTGCTCCAGTAAAAAGTCGCTGAAAATAGCCTTTAGGCTCAAAGTTCCTGCGAAAATGTCACTAGATGTGGCCACTAGAAAATCCTCGCACTTTTCAAGAAGAAATCCTATTTGGTATTCATCGGCGAGTTTTAAAAGATAAGAACAGTTTTGGCTCGTTATCGAGCGCTCCGCGAGCGAATACACCATCAATAACAAATCGTGAAACTCGGTCATTTTCTTTGCAGGCATAATTATCTGTTCTTTGTCCTTTTCTGAGAAATTCGATGTGAACATTTTCTCGAAGACTGGAGAACCCTGTGACAAAACCCATCGATGGACATGAAGCTGTTCTCCTTCTACAACGAATGCCAGATCGCTTGATGCCCATGGCTTCGAAAAATCTTCTGCCCTGAAAACGTTTTCTTTTTTCATCTTGTCACGGGTTAAATTCAACCATCGTACCAAACGATTTGTTTCTACATCTACTTCTTCGTCTTCTTCTCGGAACATGACTTCGAAACAAGCGTACGCTTGGTTTTTTTCTATGTTTTTCCGTGGGATGCCCTGGGCATACGATGATAAAAATCCGGTTGGGTTTGTTTTTCATTGTAAGGACGAATTGCAAAGCTAGCCAATAGGACTGCGTAAAATCTTTATCGATTTTTTTTCTGTTGGTAAGCTGACCAATTGGATCGTATTGGATTGGATTGTACAAAATGTTTATCGATTTTTGATAGTTTTGCCTCATTGTAGGACGTTCCAAGGACGTTCCAAGGACGTTCCAAGGACGTTCCAAGGACGTTCCAAGGACGTTCCAAGAACGTTCCAAAACGTTCCTCGCTTCACAGTCAGGATCCTTTCCTCGTGGTCTTTGACCAATAGGATTGTAGAAAATGTTTATCGTTTTTTGATCAATTTGCCTCATTGAAGGACGTTCCAAGGACGTTCCAAGAACGTTCCAAAACGTTCCTCGCTTCGCAGTCAGGATCTTTTCCTCGTGGTCTTTGACCAATAGGATTGTACAAAATGTTTATCGATTTTTGATCGATTTGCCTCTTTGAAGGACGTTCCAAGGACGTTCCAAGAACGTTCCAAAACGTTCCGCGCCTCGCAGTCAGGATCTTTTCCTCGTGGTCTTTCACGGGTAAGTGTTTGTAAGTGCTTAAAACTTGCACTTATTAATTTTCACTCCTCACACCTTTCAAGTTCTTGTAAATCGGTCTAATGAAAGGTGTGCGCTATTTTTGTGAAGTTTTAGGTCGATGTTTGCGAGAATATTTGGGGCAATTATGCATCGTAGTCGAACGCAGTCAATCGACACAAGCGAGAAAATTACTTTCACCCATTAATGAGGTCTAGTTGCGAGAATATTCGTGGCAGTTATGCACCGTAGACGAACGGAGTCAACAACAACAACAACAACAACAAACCTTTATTTCATCTCGAATTTAAAATAGCAAAAAAATGCTAATATCTCCGAGAAAATACATAAATAAATAAAATGAAATAGTTATAGAGAATAAGATAAATACATAAAACACAATATATACAATTTGATAATTGATACAATAGGATAAACATTTACAACTATTTACAGAATGGACAGCAGTCAGTATCCAATTCGAAATTGCGAGTAGCCAATTTAAAAGCTGCAACTGTTGGCAGTGGCCTGGTCGTGTTGAAGAGGGAGTTCCATAGTTTGCTACCATAGTAAGATAAAGAGTACAGGCCATATGTAGTAGTATTGAGACAGCACAAGTGAGAAAATTACTTTCGGCCATTACTGAGCTCCATTTGGAGAATAAAAAGCCTTTTATTACGGGAATGTGTGAGCCTCTGATGAGAATAATTGAGCCCTTTCAAAAGGGAATTGATGAGCCTCATTTGAGGAAAAGTGAGCCTTTAATCTTTAATAAGTATACTCCTAAGACAGCAAAAAAAAAAAAAAAAAAAAAAAAAAGCTATACTAGCTTCTTCAGAGGATTATTAAGCCTCTCTTTGAGAGGATACCTGAAAGCCATTGTCTGATGATATGGATAAGCCCGTGTATGGCATGAATGAAGTCCTTCTTAGTTACATGAAAAGTAAAGCACAGCTTCATGAAATTATCACTGGAGCCACCATATTACAAGGGTTACCTGCACGTTATTCTACTACACCTGTTATTGACTGAGAGACTGTGAAAGCTGTGTCGAGTCAAAGTTTAGATGAAAGTAAGCCTGTTGTGATGTTAAAGTATGGTATATGTTCCTGTGATTCTAAGGATGTTAAGTTCAGTGAAAGTTCAAACCACATCCTCAGATGTAGGGTAAGAGAACTTAAATGATGGATAGTCAAACATGTGAAAAGTCACAGGGAACTGTCCAGAATACCTGTGAAGAGGCTAATTAAAAAAATGAGAAAAAGGCGAATTAGAAGAAAATATATGAAAAGTATTTTGAAATTAACTCCTGTTTCATCCGAAATGCATCATTTATTGAAGAATTATAGGTTATGGTATGTAAATTATGTACACAGAACAGATTGTTTTTTCACTAAATATTTTAAATTTCGATGCCAGTCTCTTTACAGCTGCAGTAATGTAGGCATTGATTTTCATCAGGATCAGTGTTGCATGTCAAAAGAAAAGCTTTTGATGTCTGGTGATGTGGAGTTAAACCCAGGTCCATTTACTTATAAGAAAACAAACAGTGTAGTAAGAGCTCCTACATTAAGCATTTTGGAGTTGAGGCTACATCAGTTTGGACTGAAACCCCTGGATGTTGGTGGTGATGGAGATTGCTTCTTTAGAGCAGTGTCACATCAGTTATATGGAAATCCAAACAGTCATGGCATTATTCGAGCTGCTGGGATACAATTCTTGACAGAAAACCTGGAAAGATTTATTGAAAGTAATTGTGAACGTTCATGGATACAATATTTAACCAGTACGTTGTGTCAGGGCCCTTCCAAGGGCTGATGGAATTATCATAAAAGCAGTAGCAGATGCATTTAATTTGAAATTTCACATTAATTGAATCACACCCAGATTTTGCTGAGATTACTTTAGTGGAAGGAGTGACTGCTCCCTCTCTTTCACACACACAGCTTCCTATTTTTATTGGGCACTTGGATGAATTTCATTATGTTTCAACAGAGCCTTTAATAGATTGCCAAATGATTTTCCAGCAACAAAATAAGCAAAGTATTTTAAAACCAGTGGAGAAAATACCCAGCTTCCTTAAAATTTCTTCTCAGGACTCCCACAAACCTGGTTCTTCACGTAATTGTCGAAAAAAATTTTATGAATATCTGCTTAACCCAACCAGGCAAATTCTCTTGTGCAGTGGACTCTTTTGGAACTTACATTTGCCATTTTTAAAGACTCTAAAACATGCATGTATCAACAGTAATGAGTTCTTTCAAATTGTTAGAAAAGCATGTCTCTACAGTTAGAAAATAGTGATGCACAAGCAGATACAACAGTGGTCTGAGAACCTGTTTGGGCTTATTTAAGACAATGTTATTACTCTTTTACCACATCATCTGATGATGCTGTATTTAGTGACATTTACATTGAATACAGTTGGTGTGATGACTTGACAGTTAAAGTCTCTTTTTCTTGTTCAACAGATAGAGCAATCAATTTGTTCATGTTGTAATAAAGCAATTTCCAACAACACAAGTTTGTTTACAATTTACATAACTTCTCCAGACTTGTCTCAAATCAAATTTGAAGATAGGGTTTCTGCAACTATATCAAGAAAAAGCAGTAGACTTAAATGTGATATTTGTCAAAAGGATTCTGGAGATATTTCAATGGTGCAACATTTTGTTATACTTCCAAAATTTTTATCTATAGAACTATGTGATATAATTGACCAAGTATTTTTTCCTTTAACGATGGATGTCTTAGGGCAAAATTATGTACTCAGGGGCATGGTTCGATGTTTAAATCACCTGATTTCACTGTGACTATAAAAGATGACTCTCTTTGGGTATATGACTTTGTGCAGTTCAGTCAGAAATTACACTTCATGCTACGATCTGTTACATAGCCACCCCAAAGGTTGATTTTTTGCAATATTTGAGAAGTCTTCAATAAGCATTAATAATGACATTGAAGCAACTTCCAGGACCAGTAATACTTCACAGCAGGATTCTGTTGGTGCTTTACTTAATATTTCTGATAATAATAAAATTTGTACTGCAGCAAAGAGCTCTGCTTTAGCATTGTATGCCATTTGTTTTTCAGTTCTAAAGCCTTGTAGTTATTGGAACTCTGACACATCAGATGCTATTGTTGAATATGGAAGCGCCTTCTTTTTCGATACTATTAAATCTCAGTGTTCTTCAGTACTACCAGAGAATATTAATATATATGGTGTCAATATTAATGTGAATTTTATTAGCAGTAGTAAAGGAACCCTTGTTTGTACTTCGTCTTCCAGTCAAGTAGGTCTTGAGAGGTTCATTCTGCAAACTCAAGTAAGAATACAGGTTTTTAGCTCTATTTTCCTGAGCTCTGTTATAGCTGTGTTTTTCACAAAACCAGCAGAAGCACAACATTTTTTTTAATCACTAGGGATGAAACTCAAGGGCTTGAGTTAGTTAGGGCAAGCAGTACACATCATTTAGTCCAAACAATCTGTGAAAGTGTAATGAATTGGCTTAATTCTAATAAGGCAGAGTATTTTGTTCAATCCCTATTTTGTACATGTCAATTAATTAAGCTGACAGACAAAAGATTCTGAATTATCACAAATCTTCCAAGCAGAAAATGAAAGTGGCAATATAAAGGTAAATGTCTTATGCTTAACTTGGACCTGCAAAGAAAAAAAATGCATGGACACATCTCATCAGTATTACAAGTATAAAAAGAAGAAAGTTCTGACTGGTTGTACGGAAAAGTACCTCTCTATGGATGCAAATGAAAGACAACATCTTTGAGCTAAAACAAGACAAGCTTATTAAAACATGGGTAGCTTGGAAAAAGAGAAATTCCTTGTAAAACAAAGGAATTTAACAAGTATGGCTAAGCGGACAAAAGCTACTAAATGCAATGGCTTGAATTGTTGTATCACTTCCTTTAAAAAAAAAAATCGTAGAAGGCCCTTATTACATATGTTCTGTCTGTAATAGAATCCTCTATAGAAAAACAGTGACAATTAAAGAAGGATAAATACAGCATTCAGCATCTTTTTACTGAGAAAAGGTCATTTGATAATCAAGAATACATTTGTAAAACATGTAACCATAAGATGTCAAAAGGACAAACTCCATGCCAAGCTGTTTGTAACAAATTAATGCTCGATGAAGTCCCTTCAGAACTGGGATGTCTGGAAAAACTAGAGCAGATTCATATAGCCCGGTGCATTGTCTTTCAAAAAAAGTTATGCCAGAAGGTCAACAACGAATAATTAAAGGGGCTGCATGTAATTTCCCTATAGGTTGGGATAAAAGTTGTATTGTTTTGACCTCCTGAAAGGTCTGGAATAATTATGCTAAATCTGAAAAGAAAAAGATCATGTTTATTTTCAAGCTGTTTGACCTGATGTTGTAGTTAATGCTTTAACTTGGCTTAGGGTTAATAATCCTTTCTATAGTGACATAACAGTAAATACTGAGAACATTAACAGAAATCTTACTCAACTAGAGCTGCAAACTATTTCACAAAAAGACAGTGAAGTTTCTCCAAGAAGTAACATCTGTTTTGAACAGAAAGCAACAGAAGAAAAAAATGGCAAAGAGACAGAGGATCCTTTGGATGAATTTAGGGCACAAACTACAAAAACATGTTTGCAATCAATTTTGCCTAATTATCCTCCCTATCTGCAGCACAGGGGTACTATAAAGTCAGCTGGAAATGACATTTTTAATACTGCACCAGGTGAAAATAAACATCCACCCTCATTCATCACTGACAAACATTGTGAAGAACTAGCATATGCATTTCCAGTATTATTCCCTAAGGGCAGATTTGGCTATGCTATAGAAAGAGCAGTTATCACCGACAAAATACTTCAATACCCGCCTTTTACACTGTAGTGGCAGGTTTGCAATGAATCCTGAATATTTGTTCTTTGCACAATTCAAAATAGAACAGAAAAAAGTATCAGACAGCATTAACATAGCTCTCTCAAAAGTTCATGAACAGTATCTCACTGCATCACATTTAAGATCCAATGCACAAACTTTACAAGCCCCTTGACTATTTGTAATATATTTCAGAAACACAATGCTTCCTATAATTTAAGACAGGCCGACTTTTCTATTCCTAGATACAACACGATAACTTACGGCAAACATTCACTATGCTATTTAGGACCTAAATTATGGAGTAAACTGACAAATTATGACAGATCAGCCACAACATTAGCTAGTTTCAAACACCGCATACGTAAGCGTGACCTCAGCTCCTTATTAGATGATGGCTGCAGGGACTGTGCCCTATGTACTTCTTAATTCATTTCATATTTTTTCATACATGATATGACTTAATTTTATTCTTAAGTAGGTAATATTCTTTGTAAATAATTTTTATCCATTTTATTTGTGTCCCCACATTAGTATGGGATATCTCCCAAACTAGAAGGTTCTTTGACACGTTAATAAAGTTTCTAGCTATCTAAAGTATCTGGTATTTCAAGACCAGGCCTATTTATTCCTAAGATAAATCCCAGGGACACCACCCTACTGGCAAAAGTTTATGTATGAAGTTGTTGCTATGGTAAAACAGCTTGGCATTCCAACCCGGTTTATGACATTGTCTTGCACTGACCTGAGAAAGCCTAATTGTTTCAGATTATTGGTAGAACACAAGGCCTCAATTTAACTGATGAACAAATTGAAACACTGTCTTACAATGAAAGATGCTCAATGCTTAACTTAAACCCTGTTATTGTTGCTAAGCATTTTCAGTCTAGGGTTGAAACATTTTTTACTGAAGTACTGCTCACCAAAGCAAATCCTATTGGTAAAATATATGGTTCATTATGCTCTACGTGTTGAATTTCAAATGAGAGGACCACCTCATCTTCATGCATTGGTATGGACCAGGGATTTTCCAAAGCTAACACACGAGACAAAGCAAAACTACATTTTTAATTTGGAATTCATAGATACTCATGTTCAGGCGTACCTGCTAGATATCAAAACTGACCCAGAATTTTATGTCTTGAATTAGTTGCAACTTATGAAAAGCACAGTCACTCTAAGACTTGTAGGAAGTACAGAAATATCCCTTGCAGGTTCAATTTTGGCCTCTTTTTCACAAACAGAACAGTTGTAGCACAACTACTCTCCGAGGAATTAGATGAAGAGGTCAAAACAAGCATGTTGACCAGAAGAAATGAAATCCTTAGCTTAGTCAAAGAGGAAGTAGATAAAGTATTAAATCCAAACGCCACGATATAATCCAACAAAATCAGAAAAAGAGATACTGAGTCCATCAGGTATCACAGAAGAACAATATTGCTGGGCTCTTTCTGTATCTCGTGATTCTGACTTTGATCTGCACCGTAAAAGACCACTTGATAGCTGTTTTATCAACAATTATTTTGTAGCTGGAGTAAAAAGTTTTAGAGCCAGCGTTGACTTGCAGCCTATTTTCAATCATTATAAATGTGTAACGTATGTTTGCTCATACTTTACAAAGGGTGAACCGAGTGTTCACAGGCTATTCTTAATGCAGCAAAAGAAGCTAAAGTTTCAAATATGAATATAAGAGAGAGCTTGAGAAAAATAGGAGCAGCTTTTCTTTTTACTAGAGAAGTCAGTTCACAGGAAGTTCACAGGAATGTGTATACAGATGTATGCCTGAACTTTGGTTAAGAAAGGTATTTCCTAAAACAGTTTTTGGCAGCACGCAATGGCCAGAGAAAAGAATTCGAGTTGCCAAATGAAGCCAGCCAGAACTTGATGCATTAGATGATGATAGCACAGATATTTACAAATCACATATCATAGAATGCTACAGCATGAGACCACATAAATCCCTTTTGTGGAAGGCTTATGTTTAGCTGAATTTGCTGCATACTATTTCAAAGAGCACAAAACTAATTGTACAACAAATGATGCACAGCCAGAAATACTTGCACATTATGCAACTGAATTACATGTTCCCTTAAGCACAAATACTGATCTCACAAGTCAGTTACCTCCAAGAATAAAATTAGTCAACTCTAATGAAGTAATGAAGCGCAGGAAAATTAAGGCTGTAGTACGTTATCTGACGCCAAACAAAATAAAAGAGCATGAAAATTACTTTCACCACGTGCTTATGCTTATTATCCATGGCGGAATGAAGATTCTCTGGTTGGCAGTGAACAAACATGCATCAAAATTCTATGAACCTGAAGTACATATATCTTTTTAACCAAG